>NW_007235093.1:0-20245 GCF_000164805.1 Carlito syrichta
TGAAGATAGAGCTCCAGGCTCTCCTAGCCTGAAGGGTTTCTGTGGATAAATCTGCTGCTATTCTAATTGGTCTTCCCTGGTAGGTAGTCTGGCCCTTTTCTCTTGCTGCCTTTTGGATTTTTTACTTTTACAGCTACTTTGTTTAGGCGAATTATTATGTGCCTGGGAGTTGGTCTTCTCATTTGTTGTCTTGCAGGGATTCTCTGAAATTTTTGTGCTTGAATTTTTGCATCACTGATTATGAGGGGAGTTTTCTTGAATGATTTCATGAAATGTTTGTTCCAGTGTCATCTCTGATTCTCTCTCTGCCTCAGGAAGGCCAATTACTCTTAGATTGTGTCTCTTGAAGTAATCATTCATTTCCTGAAGGTTTTGTTCTGATTTTTTAAGCTTCTTTTTAATGTTTTTGACAGTTTGGGTTAGTTCTTTATTTTGGTCTTCAAGTTCTGAGATTCTTTCTTCTGCTTGGCTAATTCTGCTTTCCATGCTAATTAGTTTGTTATTTATTTCCATCACAGTATTTTTTACCGCTGTTACTTCTGTCATAAGCTCCTTCCTATTTTTCCTCATGTCTCTCCTCAATTTTTAAAATTCTCTCTATTAATACCTTGATGTCTGGGTTTGTTGCTTTTTACCAGTCATTCTGGGGGCTCTTCATTGTTTGTGTTCCGAAGTCTGTTTTCTCAGGGTCTGACCTCCCAGGGGTCTGTGTGAGCCCTGTGTTCTTCTTTTGGTTTTTCTTCTTTTGTGCAAATTTTCCCTCCCTACTTTTCCCTTCCCTCCACTTCCCTGTCTTCTTTAATTCTGTTATTCTGGGATGAAGGTGTTTCTTTTGCTTCTGTTTGTTCAATCTCTTATTCTTCCTAATATATTTCCTCTTGCTTTGTTCAGTTCTGGAGTTCAGTTCTGGAGTTGACTGTGGGTTGAGGGCAGTCCTTTTTGAAGTGTTGGGTTTAATTAAGAGGGAGCTGTGATTCAAAATCTATCTGCAGATCCTGGTGTTCGCCAACAGCTGTATGGATAGTCTGAAACCCACTTCGACTGCCTTGGAGTCTCTCCATGCAGTGGGGTTGTTGGTTTACTCCCTGAAAGCAAAATGAGGTTAACAGAGGGGAGAGAGTGGAGCAGGCAGTGGGGAGACTGGGGGTGGAGAGAGAGAGGAGTGAGAGGGAAAACAGTTGAGTGTACCGACTGGTAAGTGAGAAGAAACATAAAGACTGAAACAAATATAAAGAAAAACAATAACCACGACTGGAAACTTACCAACAACCATATAAAAATCTAAAACATACCATGATGCTAACGTACACACTAATCAGCCTCCTTATTGGTGTGCTATTCCTTTGTACAAAGATGGGATTTACAGAGAAATAAGAAAAAAGTGGAAAGGGGAGAAGAAAAGAAAAAAAGTGTGGGAAGGGATATATTAAAGTCAGTAGACTAACAGAACCAGTCAAGCACACTCTGAGACTTTTCCTTTAAGTCCAATGTCCTTTCAGCTCTGATTTCTAGCTGTCTTTGTAGGCTGGAAGAATTGTTCACAGTTAGGGTCAGTTGCCCCTGGCCTGCTGTGAAGAACAGTTCAGATATGGACCCCCTGCCCAATCTATCGCTGAGATTTGGCTTTTTTCATTTTTCATGAAGGATGAGCCTCTGCCACTCCCGTTTTGATATTATTACCTTGCTTCTCCAGTCAGTGGTGCTATATGGTGGCTACAGTCCAGAAGGGAGGGAGCCTGCTCCGGATCTGCAACCTGCCATGGCAACTTCACGGGAGTTCCACAGGCCTTTCTCCAGGCTAGGTGCGTGGCATGGCAGTGGGGATTTCAGAAGATCCTGCATGCGGAGCTTCACGGTCTGAAGTTGTGGGTTGCTTCAGGTATGAGCTGGGAATGACCGCAGTGGCAGTATCCACAACTGCAGGAGCAGCCCAGTCCCGCCACGGTGACTGCAGGAGCAGCCCAGTTCATCGTGATATCCGAGTTGTGACGGCAGGTGACGGTGGCGGTGGAGCTCCCTGTGAAGAGCAGGCTGCGGAAGATGGGGGCTCCACCCCCTGGGAGAGAGCTAGGGTCTTTATGGGTGTTCCCTTTCACAGAGGGTCTCACAGACCCTGCCAGCCCGTCGCCAGCTTGCCAGAAGTCTCTCCATTTAATTTCATTCCTTTCCATTCCTTCCTGTCCATTCCATTCACTCCAATCCATTCCATTCCAGTTTTACATAACCACTCCTGTCCATTCCATTTCTTTCCATTCTATTTCATTCCATTCCTCTCTATTCCATTTAATTCCTCTTCAAAACATTCCATTCCATTGCACTCCATTCTATTTCTCCCCATTCCATTCCTCCCCATTCCATTCCATTCTTCTCTTTCACATTCCATTCCACTCCATTCCATTCCTCTCCATTCCATTCGTCTCCATTCCGTTACTCTCCATTCCATTCTTCTCCATTCATTTCCACTCTATTACATCCCATTACTCTCCATTACATTCCATTCCTCTCCATTCCATTCCATTCTATTTCTCTACCTTTCATTCTATTGTGTTCCATTCATATCCTCCCAATTCCATTCCCTCCATTCAATTCTAATCATCTCCATACCATTCCAATTCTCTCAATTGCATTCCATTCCTTACATTACTCTACATTCCCTTTCATTCAAATCCATTCCATTTCACACCATTATCTTCCTCTTGATTCCAATCCAAGTCATTCCCTTCCCCTTCATTCCATTCCTCACCATTCCATTCCGTTCTATTTCATCTCCTTCCTCACCAATGCATTCCATTCATTTCCATTTCATTTATCTCCCTTCCATTCCTTTCCATTACATTCCATTCAACTTCATTATATTCCACACTATTACATTCACTTGTATTCCATTTATTTACATTCCATTCCATTACCCTCCATTCCATTCATCTCCATTCCATTCATCTCCATTCCATTCAATTCCTCTCCATTCCATTCCATTTCAGCCATTCCTTCTCATTCCATTACAATCCATTACTCTCCAATCCATTCCATTCTTCTCCTTTCCATTATATTTAATTCCATTCCATGAATCCCCATTCCATTTCATTCAACTCCTTTCAATTCCTCAAAATTCCATTCCTATCTTTTCCATTCCATTCCATTCCATTTCCCTTCATTCCTTTCCTTTGCCATTTTAATCCATTCCATTCCATTCCATTCCATTTCCTTCCTCTCCATTTCATTTCATTTCATTTCCCTTCTCTAATTCCATTCCATTCCATTCCACTCCGTTACATTCCACACTATAGCATTCCTCTGTATTCTATTCTATTCCATCACATTCCATCCCTTTCCATTCCATTCCTCTCCATTCCATTCAATTCCTCTCCAATCCATTCCAATCCATTCCATTCCTTTCCATTCCATTTTGCTCCTATCCATTCCATTCCATTGCATTCTTCTCCATAATATTCTTTTCCATTCATTTTCATTCCTCTCCATTCCATTCTATTCAATTTCTCTCATTCCATTCCTTTCCATCCCATTCCTCTCCATTCCATTCCATTCCATTACCCCATTCCTCTCCTTTCCAATCAATTCCTTTCAGTTCCATTCCATTCCTCTCCATTCACTTGCTTTCCTCTCTATTCCTTTCCTCTCCATTCCATTCATCTGCAGTCCATTCCATTCCTCTCCATTCCATTCCATTCCCTTCCTTTCCATTCCATTGTTTTCCTCTCCATTATATTCCTCTCCATTACTTTTCATTCCTCTCTATTCCATTCCTGTCCATTCCACTCCTCTTCATTCCTTTTCATTTCATTCCTCTTCATTCGATTCCAATACATTCCATTCCTCTCCATTCTTTCCATTCCATTTCATTGCATTCCTCTCCATTCCAATCCATGGTTTTCCATACCACTCATTCTTCTCCATTCTGTTCCTTCCTTCTCCATTCCATTCCTCTCTTTTCCATTCCTTTCCATTCCATTTCATTCAATTCCATTCCTCTACATTCCATTTCATTCAACTCCTTTCCATTCCACACCATTCCAATCCTCTCTCTTCCATTCCATTCCACTCCATTTCCCTTCATTCCTTTCATCACCATTTTATTCCTTTCCATTTCATTCCATTCCATTCCATTCTATTTCCTTCCTCTCCATTTCATTCCATTCCATTTCCCTTCTCTCCATTCCATTGCCTTCCATTCTATTCCTATCCATTCCATTCCACTCTGATACATTCCAACCTATTGTATTCCTCTGTATTTCATTCTATTCCATTCCATTCCATTCATCTCCATTCCAAACCTCTACATTCCATTCCATTCCTCTCCATTCCATTCCATTCCTCCTCATTCCATTCTATTCCATTCCTCTCCAATTTTATTCCATTCCAATCCAATCCAATCCTCTCTATTCTAAACACTTCCATTCCATACCATTCCTCTCCAACCCATTCCATTTATACCTCTCCATTCCATTTCATTCCATTCCATTCCACTCCTCTCCATTACATTACATTCCTCTCCATTCCAGTCCATTCCATTTCCTTTCTCTCCATTTCATTCAATTCCATTCCTTTTCATTCCATTCCACTCATCTCCACTCCATTCCATTCATTTTCTCTAAATTCGATTCCTCTAATTACATTCCATTCCATTCCACTCAATTCCATCTCTCGCCTTTCTATTCCATTCTTTTACTTTTCTTTCCATTCCCCTCCAATCAATTCTATTCTACTGCTTTCCATTCCATTCCATTCCATTTCAATCCTCTGCATTCCATTCTTCTCCATTCGATTCCTCTCCATTCCATTTCTATCCATTCCATTCCATTCCTCTCCATTACATTGCATTCCTCTCCATTACATTCCATTCCTCTCCATTCTATTTCATTCCTTTCAATTCCATTCCATTCCATTCCATTGCTTTCCTCTCCATTATATTCCTCTCCATGACTTTTCATTCCTTTACATTCCATTCCTGTCCATTACACTACTCTCCATTCCTTTCCATTCCTCTCCATTCCAATCCATTCTTTTCCACACCATTCCATTCCTCTCCATTCTGTTCCTTTTTTCTCCATTCCATTCCTCTCCATCCATTCATCTCGACTCCATTCCATTCCTTTTCTCTAAATTCCATTCCTCTAATTCCATTCCATTCACTTGATTCCATTTCTTACCATTCCATTCAATTCCGTGGCTTATCATTCCATTCCACTCCAATTCATTCTATTCCTCTCCAATCCATTCCATTCCGTTGCACTCCATTCTATTTCACTCCATTCCATTCCTTCCCATTCAATTCCATTCCATTCGTTTCCATTTCGCTCCTTTCCATTGCATTCCATTTCGTTCCTCTCCATTCCATTCTTCTCCATTTCATTCTTCTCCATTCCATTTCTCTCCATTCCATTTCCTTCCTCACCATTCCATTCCATTCCATTCCATTTCTTTCCTCTTCCTTCTACTCCATTCCAATCCTCTCCATTCCAATTCATTCCATGCTGTTCCATTGCCCCTTCATTCCATTCCTCTCCATTCCATTCCATTGCATTCCATTTCCTTCGTCTCCATTCCATTCCATTCATTTCCATTTCATTTACCTCCCTTCCATTCCTTTCCAATACATTACATTCAACAATATTACATTCGACATTATTCCATTCCTCTGTATTCCATTCTTTTCCATTCCATTCTATTCATCTCCATTACATTCCTCCTAATTCCATTCCTTTTATCCCTTTCCATTCCATTCCATTCCACACCAATCAATTCCATTCCATTCCAATCCATTCCAATTCCGTCTATTCCATTCAATTCCATTCCATACCATTCTTCTCCATTCCATTTCATTCAATTCCTCTCCATTCCACTTCATTCCGTTCCATTCCATTCATCTCCTTTACTTTCAACTCCATTCCTTTCTTCTCCATTGCCTTCCATTCCTCTCCATTACACTCCATTGTATTTCCATCCTCTCCATTCCATACAATACCATTAATTTCCATTTCATTTCTTCGTCTTCCATTGTTCTACATTTCATTTCATTACTTTCCATTCAGTTCTCTCCATTGCATTCCTCTCTGTTCCATTCCATTCCTTTCCATTTCAATTCATTTCGTTCTATAGATTTCCATTCCATTCCATTCAACTACATTTCATTCCATATTATTCCATTCCACTGTAACCCATTCTATTACATTACATTACCCTCCATTCCATTACTCTCCATTCCCTTCCATTCCATACCTCTGCATTTCCTTCCTTTTATCTCCATTCAATTCCATTCCATTCTGCTCCATTCCATTCTTCTCCATTCCATTAATTTCCTCTTCATTCTATTTCTCTCTATTCATTTATCTCCATTCCATTGTTTACCATTTCAATCCGTACCTCTCTATTTCATTCCCTTCCATTCCCTTCCATTTGACTCCATTCCATTCCTTTCTATTCATTCTATTACTCTACATTCTATTCCTCTCCATTCATTCCTCTGCATTCCATTCCTTTCTATTCCATTAGTTTCCAATCCTCTCAATGCCATTCTATTCCTCTCCATTCTATTCCATTACACTTCACTCCATTGCATTCCATTCCACTCCATTCCATTCCTCCACATTCCATACCGTTGCTCTGCATTCCTTTCCTTTTCATCCCATTCCAATCTATTCATTCCTTTCCATTCCTCTTCTCTGTATTCAATTTCTCTCTGTTGCATTCCTCTCCATTCTCTTTTTGTCCAATTCATTCCTCTCCATTCGAATCCATGCCTCTCCAGTACATTGGATTTCTCTCCATTTCTCTACATTCCATTCTTTTCTATTCCATTCCACTTCTCTACATGCTATACTTCTCAATTCATTCCTCCTCATTCCATTCCTATCCTCTCCACTCTGTTATGTTCCATTTCTATCCTTTCAATCCTATTACATTCCTTTCCATTTCATTCCATTGCACTCCTTTCCATTCCTCTCCATTCCATTCCATTCCTCCGTATTCCATTCTATTCCATTCCACTCCATTCCATTCCTGTTCTTTCCATACCATTCCTCTCTATCCCTTTCCATTCCATTCCATTCTAATTCATTACATATCAGTTCTCTCCATTCCATTCTTCCATTCCATTTTAATCCTTTCCATACTATCCCGTTCCTCTCATTCCATTTCATTCCATTACATTCCTCTTCCTTCCATTTCATTCAAATCCATTCTATTCCACACCATTTCTTTCCTCTCTATTCCATTCCATTCGTCTACATTCCATTTCATTCGATTCCTCTCCATTCCATTCCATTGCATTCCATTTCTCTCCTTTCCATTCCTCTCCATTCCATTCCTTTCCATTCCATTCCTCTCCATTCCACTTAATTCCATTCCTGTCCATTCCTTTTGATACCATTCCATTCCATTTCTCTCCTTTTCATTATTTTCCATTCCATTCTGGCCCATTCCGTTCCATTCCTTTTCATTCCATTCCATTTCTTTCCATTCCATTCCATTCTATTCCATTCCTCTCCATTTCATTCTTTTCCAACCAATTCCATTCCTCTACTTTCTATTCCTCTCGATTCATTCACCTGCATTCCATTCCATTCCATTCTTTTTCATCTCATTGCATGCCTCTCCATTCCATTCTACTCCATTCAATTTCTATTCCATTTCATTTCTCTACATTGTTTTCCTCTCCATTCATTCCTCTGCATTCCATTCCGCTTCTCTCCATTCCGTTCTACTCCGTTCCATTCCAATTTTCTCAATGCTATTCCCTTCTTCTCCATTGCAATCCATTTCCTTACACTCCCCTCCATTCCATTCCTCTCCATTCCCCTACTCTGCATTCCATTCCTCTTCATTCCTTTTCTCTCCATTCGTTTTATCTCCCTTTCCATTCCTCTCTTTTTCTCTCCATTACACTCTGTTTCTCTCCCTTCCATACTGTTCCATTCCATTCCAATCCTCTCCATTCCATTCTTTCCAATCAATTGTGATCCTCTCCATACCATCTCATTCCTCTCAATTCCATTACAATCCATTCCATTCCCCTTCGTTCAAATCCATTCCATTTCACACCATTTCTTTCCTCTCTATTCCATTCCATTCTATTCCATTTCATTCCTTTCCATTTCCTTCCTGTCCCTTCCATTACCTTCTCCATTCCATCCCATTCCATTCCTTTTCATTTAATTCCTCCCCATTCCATTCCATTCCATTCCATTCCAATCCATTCCTTTCCATTCCTCTCCATTTCATTTCATTCCTTTCCGTTCCTTTCTGTCCATTCCATTCCTCTCCATTCCATTCATTTCCACTCCTGTCCATTCCATTTCCTTCCATTCTATTCCATTCTTATCTATTTCATTCCATTCCATTGCATTCCTGTCCAGTCCATTCCATTGCATTCCTGTCCATTCCATTCCATTCCATTCCTTTCCATTCCACTCCATTCCATTCCTCTCTATTCCATTACATTCGTCTCCATTCCAGTCTTTTGAATTCCTCTTCATTCCAGTCTTTTGAATTCCACTCCATTCCTCTACATTCTATTCCTCTCCATTCATCAATCTCCATTCCTTTCCACTAAACTCCATTCTTTCCCATTTCATTCCATTCCTCTCCATTCCATTCTGTTTCTCTGCATTCGATTCCCTTCTATTCCATTCCATTCCTCTATATTCTATTCCTCTCCATTCTTTCCACTGTATTCCATTCAATTCCCCTCCATTCCATTCTATTGCATTCCATTCCAATCTGCTCACTCCTATTCCATTCCTCTCCATTCCATTTTCCTTCCTTTCCATTCCATTCCACCCCATTATATTCCATTCCTCTCTCTTCCATACCATTCCATTCCATTCCTCTCCATTGCATTCTATTCCATTCCATTCCAATCCTCTCCAATCCATTCTTTCCAATCCATTGTAATCCTCTCCATACCATCTCATTCCTCTCAATTCCATTCCATTCCTTCTCACTCAAATCCATTCCATACCACACCATTTCTTTCCTCTGTATTCCATTCCATTTCATTCCTTTCCATTTCCTTCCCCTCCATTCCATTTCCTTTCTATCCATTCCATGTCATTCCATTTCCTTCCTCTCCATTCCATTATCTTCTACTCCATTCCATGCCATTCCATTCCTTTCCATTTCATTCCCCTCCATTCCATTCCACTCCATTCCAATCCTCTCCATTCCATACCATTCCTCTCCATTCCTTTCCATTGCATTCATTTCCATTTCATTCCATTCCTTTCCAATCAATTCCTTTCCATTCCATGAATTTCTTTTCTCTCCCTTCCATTCCTCTCCATTTCATTTCATTCTTTCCATTCCTTCCTGTCCTTTCCATTCCTCTGTATTCCATTCCATTCCTTTACATTCCTTTGCATTTCATTTTCTTCCATTCTATTTCTTTCCATACCATTCCATTTAAGCACATTACATTCCATATTATTCCATTCCTCTGTATTCCTTCTATTACATTACATTTCATTCTTCTCCATTCCCTTACTCTCCATTCATTTCCATTCCTCTCCATTCCACTCCTCTGCATTCCACTCATCTCCATTTGCTTTCCCTCCATTCCATTCCTCTCCATTCCAATTTTTTTTGCCATTCCATTCCTCTCCATTCCATTCCCTTCCATTCTTCCCCATTCCATTCTAATCCATTATATTTCAATTCTCTCCATTCCATTCCTTCCATTCCATTCTAATCCTCTCCATACCATCCCATTCCTTTCAAATCCATCTCATGCCATTACATTCCTTCCTTTCAATTTCATTCAAATCCTTTCCATTCCACACCTTTTCTTCCCTCTCTATTCCATTACATTCCTCTCCATTCCATTACTCTACATTCCATTTCTCTCCATTCCATTCCTTTCCATTCAATTCCATTCCTCTGCATTCCATTTAATTCCATTCCTGTCCATTCCTCTCCATTCTATTCCATTCCTTTTCATTCCATTCCATTACTACCCAGTCCATTTCATTCCATTCCTTTCCATTTAATTCCATTTAATTCCTCTCCATTCCATTCTTTTCCATCCCATCCCATTCCTTTACTTTCTATTCATCTTCATGCCATTCCATTCCATTCCTTTCCATTTCATTGTATGCCTCTCTTTTCCATTCTTTTCTATTCTATTCCATTCAATGTCTCTCCATTCCATTCATTTCTATTCTATTCCATTCCTCTACTTTCTATTCCTCTCCATTCATTTTTCTGCATTCCATTCCGTTGTTCTCCATTCTGTTTCAATCCATTCCAGTCCAATCCTCTCAATGCTATTCCATTCATCTCCATTTCATTCCATTCCCTTCCACCCCACTCCACTACATTTCTCTCCATCCCATACCATACCTCTCTATTCCTTTCTATTCCATTCATTTCCATTCCATTCCTGTCCATCCCCCTCTTCTGCATTCCATTCCTCTCCATTCGATTTTTCTCCTTTCCATTCCTCTCTTTTCCATTCCATTCCTCTCCATTTCATTCCATTCCTCTCCCTTCCATACCACTCCATTCCATTCCATTCCTCCCCACTCCATTCTATTTCATTTCATTCCAAACCTCTCCATTCCATTCTTTCCAATCCATTGTAATCCTCTCCATATCACCCCAATCCTCTCAACTCCATTTCATTCCATTCCATTCCTTTCCCTTCCGTTTCATTCAAATCCATTCCATTACACACCAGTTCTTTCCTCTCTATTCCATTCAATTCCATTCCTTTTCCTTCCTTTCCATTCCATTTCCTTCCTCACCATTCCGTTCCATTCCATTTCCCTTGATTTATTTTGTCACCATTTTATTCCATTCCATTTCTTTCCATTACATTCCCTTCCATTTCCTTCCTCTCCATTTCATTTCATTCCATTTTCTTTCTCTACATTCTATTCCCTTCCATTCCATTCCATTCCACTCTGTTACATTCAACACTATACCATTCCTCAGTATTCTATTCTATTCCCTTCCATTCATCTCCATTCCATTCCTCTGCATTCCATTCCATTCCTCCTCATTCCATTCCATTCCTTTCCTCTCCAATCAATTCCATTACATTCCAATCCAATGCAATTTTCTCCATTCCATTCCCTTCCATTCCATACCATTCCTGTCCATTCCATTCCATTCAATTCCTCTCCATTCCATTCCATTCTTCTCCATTACTTTCATCTCCATTTCTTTCCTCTCCATAACACTACATTCCTCTCCTTTACAGCCATTCCATTTCCTTTCTCTCCGTTCCATTCCATTTCATTCCTCTCCATTCCATTACTCTCCATTCCGTACCATTCATCTCCACTCCATTCCATTCCATTCCTCTAAATTTGATTCTTCTAATTCCATTCCATTCCACTCGATTCCATCTCTCTCCATTCCATTCCTTTGCTTTCCATTACTTTCCTCCCCATTCCATTCTGTTCCTCTCCATTCTGTTTCATTCCACTATATTCCATTCCATTCCTCTGCTTTCCCTTCCATTTCACTCCGTTACATTCAACACTATACCATTCCTCTGTATTCCATTCTATTCCCTTCCATTTGTCTCCATTCCATTCCTCTGCATTCCATTCCATTCCACCTCATCCTGTTCCATTCCTTTTCTCTTCAATAAATTCTATTACATTCCAATCCAATGCAATTTTCTCCATTCCATACCATTCCTCTCCATTCCATTCCATTCAATTCCTCTCCATTCCATTTCGTTCCATTGCATTCCATTCCTCTCCATTACTTTCATCTCCATTTCGTTCCTCTCCATTACATTACATTCCTCTCCCTTACAGTCCATTACATCTCCTTTCTCTCCATTCCATTCCATTTCATTCCTTTCCATACCATTACTCTCCGTTCCATTCCATTCATCTCCACTCCATTCTATTCCATTCCTCTAAATTCGATTCTTCTAATTCCATTCCATTCCACTGCACTTGATTCCATCTCTCTCCATTTCATTCCATTCCTTTGTTTCCATTCCATTCCTCCCCATTCCAATCTGTTCCTCTCCATTCTGTTCCATTCCACTACATTCAATTACTCAGCATTCCCTTCCTCTCCATTCCGTTCCTCTCCATTCCATTCCATTCTTCTCCATTTCATTCCATTCTCCTCTTGTACATTCTGTTCCTCTCCATTTCATTTCATTCCTTTCCAGTTCATTCCAATTCATTCCATTCCTCTGCATTCTATTCCATTCCATTCCATTCCGTTCCATTTCGTTTCTCACCATTACATTCCATTCCGTTGCATTGCTCTCCATTATATTCCTCTCCATTAGTTTTCATTCCTCTACATTCTATTCCTGTCCATTCCACTCCTTTCCATTCCATTACAATCCATTCCATTTGTCTCCATTTAAATCCATTCCTTTCCATTCCATTCCATTCCTTTCCTCTCCATTCCATTCATCTCCACTCCATTCCATTCCATTCCTCTAAATTCGATTCCTCTAACTTCATTTCATTTCACTCGATTCCATTTCTCTCCACTCCATTCCCTTCCGTGGCTTTCCAATTCATTCCATTGCTCTCCAATCCATTCCATTGCATTGCACTCCATTCTATTTCTCTCCATTCCATTTTTCTCCATTTCATTCCATTTCTCTCCATTCCATTCCTCTTCATTCCATTCCATTCCATTCTGTTCCAATCCTCTCCATTCCATACCATTCCTCTGCATTCCTTTTCATTTGATTCAGTTCCATTCTATTCCATTCCATTACAATCTATTATTTTCCTTTTTAAAATTTTATTTATCTCCCTTCCACTTCTCTCCATTTCATTTCATTCCTTTCTGTGTCTTCCTGTCCATTCCATTACTCTGCATTCCATTCCATTCCTTTGAATTCCTTTCCATTTCAATTCCTTCCATTCTATTCCCTTCCATTCAATTCATTTTAAGTACATTCCATTCCATATTATCCCATTTTTCTGTATTCCTTCTTTTACAATACATTCCATTCACTTCCATTTCCTTACTCTCCATTCCATTCCATTAATCTCCATTCCATTCCTTTTCTCTCCAATCCATTCCATTCCCTTTCATTCCATTCCATCCTTCTTCATTCCATTCCATTCCATTCCATTCTGTTCCTCTCCATTATATTCCTGTCCATTCCTTTCCTCTCCATTCCATTTCATTCCATTCCTTTCCATTCCATTCCATTCCTCCCTTTTCGATTCCATTGTTCTCCATTCTATTCCTCTCCATTCTATTCCATTACTTTAAGTTCGATTCTTCTCATTCCATTCCATTCCTTTCCACTCGATGTCATTTCTCTCCATCAAAATCCATTTCTTTGCTTTTCATTCCATTCCATTTCTCTCCATTCCATTCCATTCCTTTCCAAGACATTCCATTCCATTACACTCCATTTTATATCTCTCCATTCCATTCCTCCCCAATCCGTATCATTCCTATCCTTTCCATTCCATTAGTCTCCATTCCATTACATTCCTCTCCATTCCATTCCATTTCATTTCTCTCCATTTCATTCTATTGCATTCCACTCAAATACTCTCCATTCCATTCCTTCCATTCAATTCTAATTATATCCATACCATTCCATTCCTCTCAATTGCATTCCATTCCCTTACCTTCCTCTCCACTCCATTTCATTCAACTCCATTCCATTCGACACCTTTACCTTCCTCTCTATTCGATTCCATTCCCTGCCATTCCCTTCCCCTTCATTATATTCCTCACCTTCCATTCCATTTTGTTTTCTTCCTCGGTATTCCATTCCATTCATTTCCATTTCATTTATCTCCCTTCCATTCCTTTCCATTACATTTCATTCAACTTCATTACATTTCACACTAATTCTTTCTTTTGCATTCCATTTTTTAAAATTCCATTCCATTCCCCCTCCATTCCATTCAACTCCATTCTATTCAATTCTTCTCTATTTCATTCCTCTCCATTCCATTCCATTCCATTACTCTCCATTCCATTACATTCCTATCCTTTCCATCCATATCCATTCCATTTCATTCCATTTCATTCATTCCTCTCCATTCTATTTCATTCAACTCCTTTCCATTACACACCATTCCATTCCTCTCTATTCCATTCCATTCCATTCCCTTCCTCTCCATTTCATTCCATTCCATTTCCTTTGTCTCAATTCCATGACCTTCTATTCCATTCCTGTCCATTCCATTCCATTCCACTCCATTAAATTCCATACTATTCTATTCCTGTATATTTCATTCTATTCAATTCTATTCCGTTCATCTCCATTCCAAACTCCTACATTCCACTCCATTCCTCTCCATTTCATTCCATTCCTCTACCTTCCATTTCATTGCATTCCTCTCCAATCAATTCCATTCCATTCCAATGCAATTTAATCCTCTCTATTCCATTCACTTCCATTCCATACCATTCCTCTCCATTCCTCTATTCAATTCCTCTCAATTATATTTCATTGCATTCCATTCCATTCCTCTCTATTACTATTATCTCCTTCCTTTTCTTTCCATTCCATTCCATTCCTCTCCATTCCATTCCATTCGTTTCCATTCCATTCCATTCCATTCCTCTCCATTCCATTCCATTCATCTCCATTCCATTCCATTCGTTTCCATTCCATTCCATTCCATTGCTTTACTCTCCATTATAATCCTCTCCATTACTATTCATTCCTCTCCATTCCATTCCTGTCCATTCCATTCCTTTCCTTTCCGTTCCTCTCCATTCCATTCCAATCAATTCCATTCCTCTCCATTCCATTCCATTCCATTCCTCTTCATTCCAATCCATTCTTTTCCATTCCAATGTATTCCTCTCCAATCTGTTCCTTTCCTCTCCATCCATTCATCTCCACTCCATTCCATTCCTTTCCTCTAAATTCGATTCCTCTAATTCCATTCCATTCCACTCAATTCCATTTCCCACCATTCCATTCCCTGGCTTGCCATTCCATTCCTCTTCAATCCACTCCATTCCTCTCCAATTCATTCCATTCTGATGCACTCCATTGTATATCTCTTTATTCCATTCCTCCCCATTCAATTCCATTCATCTCCATTCCATTCCATTCCATTTCATTCCTCTCCTTTCCATTCCTCTCCATTCTATTCTTCTCCTTTCCATTTCTCTCCATTCCATTCCATTTCTCTCCTTTTCTTTCTGTTCCATTCCATTCCAATCCTTTCCATTCCATTCCATGCCATTCCATTCCATTCCATGCCATTCCATTCCTCTCCATTCCATTCCATTGTTTTCCATTTCCTTCGTGTTCATTCCATTCCATTCATTTCCATTTCATTTATCTCCCTTCCATTCCGTTCCATTACATTACATTCAAACCCATTACATTCGACATGATTCCATTCCTCTGTATTCCATTATTCCATTCTATTCTATTCATCTCCATTCCATTCCTCCTCTTTCCATTCCATTCCATTCCTTTCCAATCAATTCCATTCCATTCCATTTCAATCCAATCTTGTCTATTCCATTCCATACCATTCATCTCCATTCCATTTCATTCAATTCCTCTCCATTCCATTCTATTCCTCTCCATTACTCAAATCTCCATTCCTTTCCCCTCCATTGCATTCCACTCCTCTCCTTTACAGTCCATTACATTTCCTTTCTCTCCATTCCATACCATATCATTCATTTCCATTTCATTTCTCCCTCTTCCATTGTTCTACATTTTATTTCATTACTTTCCATTCATTCCTTCTATTCCTTTCCTCTTCGTTCCGTTCCATTCCTTTCCATTCCGATTCTTTCCATTCTGTTCCTTTCCATTTCATTCCATTCAACTACATTACATTTCATATTATTCCATTCCTCTGTAACCAATTCTATTACATTACATTACATCCCCCTCCATTCCATTCCATTCCATTACTCTCCATTCCATTCCATTCCTCTCCACTCCATTCCATTCCATTCCCTTCCATTCCATTCCATTCATTTCCTCTCCATTCCAGTCTTTTTTGTTCCGTTATTTTTCTCTCCATTCATTTATCTCCATTCCATTGTATTCCATACCTTTCCATTTCATTCCCTTCCTCTGCATTCCATTCCATTCCATACAATTTCTCTCCATTCCATTCCTTTCTATTCCATTTCATTCCTCTCCATTCTTTTCCTCTCCATTCTTTGCTCTGCATTCCATTCAATTCCTCTCCATTCCGTTCTATTCCATTCCATTCCAATCTTCCCAATGCTATTCCTTTCCTCTCCATTTCATTCCATTCCATTTAATTCCACTCTATTCCATTCCTTTCCATTCCAATTCATTTCTTTCCATTTCATTTCCCTCTCTTCCATTATTCATCATTTCATTTCATTCCTTTCCATTTCATTCTCTCCATTCCATTCCTCTGCAATCCATTCAATTCCTTTCCATTCCAGTTCCTTTAGTTCTATTCCTTCCCACTCTTTTGCATTGAACCACATTACATTCCATATTATTCCATTCCTCCCTATTCCATTCGATTATATTACATTCCATTGACCTCCATTTCATTACTCTCCATTCCATTTCATTCATTTCCATTCCTCTCCTGTCCATTCCAATCCATTCCATTCCATTGTCCTCCATTCTATTTCTCTCCATTCCATTTCTCCCTATTCCATTCCATTCCTCTCCATTCCATTCATCTCCATTCCATTACTCACCATTCCATTCCCTTCATTCTATTCTTCTCCATTCCATTCCTCTTCATTCCCTTTCATTCCCTTTCCCTCCATTTCATTCTATTTTATTCCATTTCAATCCTCTCCATCCCATTCCTTCCATTCCACTCTATTCCTATACATACCATTTCATTCCTCTCAATTCAATTCCATTCCAATCCTTCTCCATTCCATTTAATTCAACTCCATTACATTCCACATCATTAAATTCCTCTCTATTCCATTCCATTCTATTCCATTCCTATTCATGCCATTCCATTCCTCTTCATTCCATTCTTCCCCATTCCATTCCATTGCATTCCAATTCCTTCCTCTCCATTCCATTCCATTTTATCTATTTACGTTTCATTTATCTCTCTTACATTCCTTTCCGCTATATTGCATCCAACTCCATTACATTCAACACTATTTCATTCATTTTTATTCCATATTTTACATTACATTCCTTTCCCCTCCTTTCAAATCATCTCCATTTCATTCAACTCCTCTCCATTCCATTCCTATCCATTCCATTTCTCTCCACTCCCTTCCATTCAATTACCATTCGTTCCATTCCATTCCTCTCCTTTTCATTCCTTTCCATTTCATTTCATTCCGTTCTATTCCTCTCCATTCCATTTCATTCAACTCCTTTCCATTACAAACCATTCCATGCCACTTTATTCCATTCCATTCCATTTCACTCAATTTCCTTCATTCCTTTCATTGCCATTTTATTCCATTCCATTTCATTCCATTCCATTCCATTTCCTTCCTCTCCATTTCATTACATTCCATTTCCTTTCTCTCCATTTCATTGCCTTCCATTCCATTCCTGTCCATTTCATTCCACTCTATTGCATTCCATAATATTACTATCCTCTGTACTTTATTCTATTCCATTCATCTCCATTTCATTCAATTCTTCCTAATTCCAATCCATTACATTCTTCTCCAATCAACTCCATTCCAATGCAATCCTATCTATTCCATTCACTTCCATTCAATACCATTCCTCTCCAATCCATTCCATTCAATTCCTCTCCATTTCATTTCATTCCATTCCATTCTGTTCCTCTCCTTTACTATCATCTCCATTTCTTTCCTCTCCATTACTTTCCATTCCTCTCCATTCCCTTCCTCTCCATTCCATTCCATTCCTCTCCATTGCATTCCATTACATTCAACTTCAATCCATTTCATTCCATTCCTCTAAATTCGATTCCTCTAACTTCATGCCATTCTATTCCACTTGATTACATCTCTCTCCATTTCATTCCAGTCCTTTGTTTTTCTTTCCATTCCCCTCCAATCCATTCCATTCCATTCCTTTCCATTCCATTCCATTCCATTCCATGTCATTTCATTCCTCTGCATTCAATTCCTCCCCATTCCATTTCTCTCCATTCCATTCTTCTCCATTCCATTCCTCTCATTTCATTCCAAACCATTCCATTCTTCTCCATTCCAATCCGTTCCTTTCCATTTCATTCCATTCCTCTCCATTCTATTCCTTTGCTCTCTATTCCATTCCTCTCCATCCATTCATCTCCACTCAATTGCATTCCTTTCCTCTAAATTCTATTCCTCTAATTCCATTCCATTCAACTCGATTCCATTTCTCACCACTCCATTCCATTCCATTCCATGGCTTTCCATTCCATTCCTCTCCAATCCATTCCATTCCTCTCCAAACCATTCCATTCTGTTGCACTCCATTCCATTCCTCCCAATTCCATTCCATTCATCTCCATTTCATTCCATTCCACTCCTTTCCATTCCATTCCATTTCATTCTTCTCCATTCCATTCCGCTCCATTCCATTTGTCTCCATTCCTTTCTTCTCCATTCCATTCCTCTCCTATCAGTCTATTCCATTCCATTCCAATCCTCTCCATTCCATTCCATGCCATTCCATTCTCCGTCATTCCATTCCATTCTATTGCATTCCATTTCCTTCGTCTCCATTCCGTTCATTTCCATTTTATTTATCTCCCTTCCATTCCTTTCCATTCCATTACATTCAACTCCATTACATTCAACACAATTCCATTCCTCTGTATTCCATTCTATTCCTTTCCATTCTCTTCATCTCCTTTCCATTCCTCTTCATTCCATTCCTTCCTCCTCTTTCCATTCCATTCTATTCCTCTCCAAGCATTTCCATTCCATTCCAATCCAATCCAATCCTGTCTATTCCATTCAATTCCATTTTATACCATTCATCTCCATCCATTCCATTTAATTCCTCTCTATTCCATTTCATTCCGTTCCAATTCATTCCATTGCTCTCCATTACTTTCATCTCCATTCCTTTCCTCTCCATTGCATTCCATTCCTCTCCATTACAGTCCATTGCATTTCCATCCTCTCCATTCCATACCATACCATTCATTTCCATTTCATTTCTCCCTCTTCCATTGTTCTACATTTCATTTCATTACTTTCCATTCAGTTCTCTCCATTCCATTCCTCTCCATTCCTTTCCATTCCAATTCCTTCCATTCTGTTCCTTTCCATTCCATTCCATTCATCTACATTACATTGTATATTATTCCATTCCTCTGTAACCCATTGTATTATATTACATTACATTCCCCTGCATTCCATTACTCTCCATTCCATTCCATTCATCCCCATTCAATTACTTTCCATTTCATTCCATTTTTCTCCATCCCATTCCATTGTTTTCCATTCAATTCTATTTCTTTCCATCCCTCTCCATTCCTTTTCATTGCATTCCATTCCTCTCCATTGCATTCCTCTCCATTCTTTTCCTCTCCATTACCTTCTCTGCCAATCCATTCCACTCCATGTCATTTCATTCCACACCAGTACATTCCATTCCTCTCCACTCCATTCCATTCCATTATTCTCCATTACATTGCACTCATTTCATTTATTTCCATTCCATTTACTTCTATCCTATTGCATCCTATTCTATTCCATTCTATTACTCCCCATTAATTCCTCTGCATTCCATTCCATTCCTCTCCATTCCATTCTATTCCATTCCATTCTTCTCCAATCCCTTCAATTCCTTTCCATTCCAATTCCTTTCGTTCTATTCCTTTCCATTCCATTCGAACACCTTACATTCCATATTATTGCATTCCTCCCTATTCCATTCTATTACATTACATTACATTGCCCTCCATTCCATTACTCTCCATTCCATTTCATTAATCTCCAAATCATTCCATTCCTCTCCTGTCCTTTCCAATCTATTCCATTCCATTCCCCTCCATTCTATTTATCTCCATTCCATTCTATTTCTCTCCATTCCATTCCTCCCCATTCCATTCAATTTCTCTCCATTCCATTCCATTTCATTCATGTCCATTCCATTACTCAGCATTCCATTCCTCTCCATTCCCTTCCATTCCTGTCCATTCCATTCCTCTGCATTCCCTTCCATTCTATTTCCCTACATTTCATTCTATTCCATTCCATTCCAATCCCCTCCATTCCATTCCTTCCATTCTATTCCTATCCATACAATTCCATTCCATTCCTCTCAATTTCATTCCATTCCTCTCCATTCCATTACATTCCTCTCCCATCCATTCCATTCCCCTCCCATCCATTCCATTCCATTCCTCTCCATTCC
>NW_007235094.1:0-15921 GCF_000164805.1 Carlito syrichta
AAATACATTGTCATGAAGAATTTCCCCTCTGTTTTGTGTTTTTTTGGTTTTTTGTTTTTTGAGTTGGAATCTCACTCCGTCATCCAGGCTGGAGTGCAGTGGCACACTTACAGCCACCCCAGTGTCAACCTGCTTGTCTCCAGCGATCTTTCTGCCTCAGCCTTCCAAGTAGCTGGAACTGCAGGTGCATACTACCACACCTGGCTAATTTTTAAATTTATTGTAGAGAAGAGGTCTCACCAAGTTGCCCGGGCTGGTCTCAAACCCACGAGTTTAGGCAATCCACTTGTCTCGGCCTCCCAAAGTGCTGGGATTACAGGCTGAGCCACTGAGCCAGGCCCCCTCTTTTGTTTTAAAAGTTGTATTATTTTAACATTTTTATTTACACCTCTGATCCACTGAGTTAATTTTTGTGCATGGTGCAAGAGAACAGTCCAACTCATTCATTTGTAGGTGGATATCTACTTTTCTGGCACTATTTTGCTGCTTCTAGAATATGCATTTTCATTTTTTTAATTTCAAAAGGTTTCAGCCATCATTTTTGCAAATATATTTTCTTCCCTTTGTTTTCTCTCCTCTCCTTTGGAAACTCTCAGTATGCATCTATAGGAATGTTGGATGATGACTTACTGATCTCTCAGGCTATGCTCATTTTTACTCATTATTATTATTTTTTTTCTGTTTATCAGACTGGATAATTTCAAATGACCTGTCTTCAAGTTTGTTTATTATTCCTTCTGTCTGTTCAGATTTGTTGTTGAAAGCCTCTAGTGACTTTTTCCTTTTGTGTATTATACTTTTCATCTCCAGAATATTTATTTTGTTCCTTTTATAGTTTCTACTTCCTTGTTGAATTATTTTATTTTTGTATACATTGTAATCCTGGTTTCTTTTCATTATTTGTTTATCATTTCCCTTAGTTCTTTGAACACATTTAGGACATTTGATTCAAAGTCTTTGTGCTTTGAGTTCAATATCTATCCTTGGTGTCACTCAGCAGTTCTGGGAGCTTTCAGATTTTGATGATTCTTATGGAATATCTTTCCAGTATCTGTTCACTGATCTTTAGTATTGGGGAGACATTTCTCTTTCTTGAATATTGATTATGTAAGGCCAATGAATTCATTTTCAGATTATTAGGACCTGCAAGTATCACATTTACAGGGTATCTTTCTTTTTAAAAAAGTTTATTTTTAAGATTGGGGCACCATTCAGGATGAGTTATGTAAATGGACATTGTACAGGTAAGGTTAGGGCCTCCCTTTGGTCTCCACTTTGCCTGGTTTGAGATACCTGTATTGATGTTGTGTTCCCTGCACCACCAACCCAGCAGTATCCCGCTACTGCCAATCCCTTTGTTATAGTATTAGGGTAAATGTTCAGGGTCCGCTCATGAGTGAGAACATGTGGTATTCTTTTTTTGTTTCTGTGATAGATCACTGAGTGTTACTGACTCTAAATTCATCTAAGTTACTGTGAAGTCCATATGTTTGTCCTTCTTTATGACCATTTAGTATTCCATTGTGTATATGTACCACATTTTTTTTTCAGTCCAGTTTCAATGGACAACATGGTTGATTTCATGTTTTTGCTATTGTGAATAGTGCTGCAATAAACAAGCAACCTTTCTTGAAAAAAATATATTTATGTACAGATTGTATGGTTTCCTAGAAACTAACTTTTGCATTTTCAGGATCAAAAGTTGTACTCCCAAAAGTGGGAGAAAATTATCTGTCTAGAAAATGGAGAAGAAACTGGCATTGAATATACATGGGCATTTAGCATTTTAAAAAATATGATTTTCAAAGTTTAGCAGTGAAGAGAAAGGAAAGAGATAGTGAATAGAAAAAGATGGTTTTAAAATTAATTCTGAGATGTGGAAAATCATATAATTGAGTGAATTAAGCTAGAAATGTGAAGAGTAAGTAGAATAAAAAGAAAAATGGTGCTCAAAAATTTTAAAGAATATGTCAGAGACAGAGTTTGAATTGAGAGGAATAACAAGGCCTAGACTCAAATTGTCAGATATAAACTTTATTGGTAAGATACTCTATATGCTTCCAGTTGGATTTCTATCTTCCATTCTACCCATTATAAGAATAAATCTAAAAAGCCAAGAATTACCTATGTTGAAAGGAACAGTCTTATAGCCCAGGCTCTAATTATCCTGACTATAATTCACAGAAACAAATGCACAAGAGGAAGTATAAAATTGATGGGAGAAAAAATCATTTTTCCATTTTTCAGGATTGGATTCATTACTCTGTTGACCCTGTTTTCTATTTACACATCAGGGTTGTTCAATAGGGATCCTCCTCACTGTCAAATTATAATTTTCCTCTTTTCAACCTGCTCACTCATTTTTAACAAAAACTCATTCCTCTGACCCATATTTAACTCCATTTTCCATCTGTTTTTTAAGATATTTATTTTCTATTGATTCTGAGAAGCTTAGATTTGCACTTCATAATTTTTAGTTTTTATTTATTATAAAAATTATTGTGCACACTTAGTTGTTATTATCCTGCTGCTTCCCACATTCTATGCAATGTTAGGCATACACCGTAAAACCTAACATGGCCCTGAGTCCACTGCTTAGGTACCAACAGATATGAGTAAAAGAATTAAGAGATGGCATTTAAAAAAGGTTTTACACCTGTTAGGGTCTGGACAGGGTGAGGGTGAGATGGAAGGAGATAGAGAGGTGCAACAGAGAGGAGCAGCACCATCAGAGTCAGCAAGCCAGAGGTGCCACGCTGGGAACCCAGAGATCTGAGTAGATGCAAAGAATTGCAACACACAGAGGTGAGAGAAGAAAAGATTTATTTAAGAAAAGTTCACCCCCACAGACAGGGAGCAGGACTACACTCTAGTTGAGTGTGGCGATATAGCCCCCCAGAGTCCTAGTAGCCCCCCAGAGTCCTGGCTTAAATCCTTTCCTTGGAGATGTTGCACGTGACTGCCATGACTGCTGTAACTTCCTTGTCAAACACCTGTGGATGTCTTGGAGAACCTGTCACACAGAGACCCATTAATGTCCACCCATGTGATCATAACCCTAAGAAGGGCGTGACAAGGATTCTAATGCTCCTGCAACTTCCCAAACATCATTCCCTAGAGCTACTGGAGGGTGCACCTCCCCTTATCTCCTAGGCATTCCCAGTGGGTAGCTTCGGGGATCCTTGGCTTCCCTGGAGATAGGGCCCAATTTACTGGAAGATTGAATCCCCACCTCTCCCCCTTCTGAGCGATCATAGCTTTTGTAATTACAAGTTTCATGACTTCTACAATCCTTGCCCAATGCATGATGTCTTAGGCCTTGTAAATTCCCTTTACTCTAGGCAAACTTGATTGTCACTATGAGATACCTCTGATACCTGGAGGTCTGTTTCTGAAAAGGCAAAGTTGGTAAAGTTAATTTTACCTAATTTGGGCATTTCTCCAAAAGCATAACTTCTATTTTCTTATCATTGCATCATGATTTAAGAGCAATATGAAAATGTTACTCTTGGTCTGTCCTTTCAACACCAGCTGCATGGACATTAGATGTTCACGCCCCCCCCACAGTCCAGGTTGTGTCTACTCTAGTCTGGACAGGTTGGTGAGACCTAGCAAATGACCACTTAAAAGTGAAAGCAAATTCAATGCTGTTTACCAGTAAAAGCTGCTCCTTCTTTCTGTTTGCCTCCTCCCATTCATTCCCTCATTCCCACCTTTCCCTTAGCTTCTAAATGAGAAGAAACGATGTCCTCCTAGCAGCTACTGAGCAGCTCCTGAGTACCCATGTGAAATACTTGATCTATGTTTCTATTTTTAAAATGTCTGATAGAGTTTTGGGGAAAATTTGTTGTAATGAAACAAAAGTTCAATTATGTTGTGAGTGAGTGAAACTCTGAACTGACTCATTGTACAAAGTGCTTAAAAATGTGTAACTGGAATTCATCCATTACATGTTTGAACTATAAATGCTTACAAAGTATTTCTTAAATCCTCTGATGTTCAAGTATTTTGCTGTATAAGTGATGTCTTATTGGTTGGCAAATTAAGAATCTTTTTCAGTGGCTGTCAACAGGAATAACTGATAAATGTCAACAAAATTCAAGGAACTTGCTTGATTTTACTTCTAATGTTTCCTGAAACAATGCAGGTGGACTAACCACACTGAATCCCTCTGACAAAGAAAAAAAAACAAAACAATTTTTACAAAGAAAGGAGCATTATGTTCCTGATACAAAAATTGTGACTTCTGCAAAAGTTGGCTCATTTGTATTGCAGAAATAAAGTCCACACACTACATAGGCTTTGGCCACATCTGCTACTGATGGATTCACTATCATAAGACTTTTAATCTCTTCCTTCCAGAGGCTGAGAATGTCACAATGCCTTTTTGGAAAAATTACTGGTAGAATCCTGCAGGCCAACTAGTTAGGTATTGTAATAGGAACATGGTGTACAGTGCTACATCTGGTTGCCAAAGAGTTTGTGGACAAGTGGACAGGTGGCCTTTGACTGTCACTAATGGTTAGAGTTAAAGAAAGGAGTATGGGAACCCATAAAGTTAAAGAAAAATCTCCATGGTTCTTGCTTACCCTTCTGCAACACCAGGAAAGAGATCCCACTACCCTATGATGATAATTGCCAACAAAATACTCCCTGGTGATCAAAGAAGATTAGTTATTCAGAGATGAGCTGAGGTTCACTCTTACAATGAGAAAAGTGAGAAATTAAAGAGCAGTTTGGGCATAGCCCAATAAGACTAGAAGAGCCTGGCTCACATGGCTAGCAGTTGATAGAGCCATGTAAGTTTTGCTGGATGACACAGAAAAAATGTATCTCAGTTGCCAAATGACCCACTCTGTGCTCTGAGCCACCATGCCATCAACCACCTTGGCAGCTGACACAGAGAACATGTAAAGATTGATTAGGGCTTATTGAAGTGGGCCTTTGTATCCATAGCAAAGAAGAGGGCTACCTCATTTGTGAGATGACAGAGGATTCTGTCATCTGATGAGCACCATGAATGACAATAGGGGTAGGTAAACTTCCCTTCAGGCTACTATATCTGGATTTATAATGGAATACTTGAGCACCTAGATAATGACATAGTCACTAAGTATTAGACTAGTGTCAATTTCAGTCATTCAGTGTCATTTTATTCCATAGATGTCACCAGACTATCTGGAACAATTAAATTGTTCCTTATACACCCCAGAAAGCCTCCAAAAAAAGTACTCAATACTAGGTTCCAAGTTCTCCCAAATGGAGGTCTGGACACTAGCCAACATAAATACTGTTTAGGATAAGGGGATAGAAAAAGGAACTGGATGAAACCAAGGGCCATGTGGATCTGACCTAATATCCAAGGAGTTCCACAAGAGGAGACTGATAGTTTGTCCTTAGATATCAATAATAAAAGTAACTTAGAAAAGTTATTTGGAAATAACTCAAATTTGTGGAAAATAAGCAGAATACTTCTATATAATCAATACATTAAAGAAAAAACAGAAAGGTTAAATAAATATCTTTACTAAAAATAAAAACAGCATACCAAAATTGATGAGATCCTGCTAAAGCAAAGCATAGACGGAAACATGTATGTTTTGTTGCATATATTTAAAACAAAAAACAAAGCCCAACTTTGTGTTGTCAGTCTATAATCCCAGTCACTCAGGAGGCTGAGGTAGCTGGATTGCCTTGAGTTTGATGTCAAGCTAACTGACATAATAAAAATGAAGAAGGAGAAACAAAACAACGGATGTAATCTTCTACCTTAAAAAGCTAAAAAGAAGAAAATATTAAACCCAAATTGAATAGAAAATATGAAATATTAAAGACAAGATTGAAAACTTTGAAATAAAACCTGGTTCTTTGAAAACATCATTACACTTGATAAACCTCTAGATAGACTGATTATAAGTACAAACTGAGAGAAGGCACAAATTACTAATAATTGGGATAAAATAGGGAAAGTCATTATAAATTCTACAGACAATAAATAAATAATAAGTATATTGTAAACAACTTGATAGCAATAATTTAATAACATAAATGTAATGAAATTTTCTCAAGAAGAAATAGATAATATGAATAGCACTAAATCTACTAAAGAAATAGAATTTACAATAGAAAAAGTACTTTTTTGGAAAGGAAAATCCTGACCAAGATGACTTCAATGGCAAATTCTACCAATTATTTCTTAAAAGAAACAATGCCAACTCTATACAAACACTTTCAGAATATAGAAGAGGAAGTAAGACATTCTGACTCATTTTATGAGGCAAGCATTACCATGAAACAGAAATCAAAAGATATTATAAAAACTAAACATGTAGATAAATAATTCTTTAAGACACAGAAATAAAAATTCTTGATAAAAATGCTGATGAGGTTGTGGAACAATGGAATTCTTACACTGCTGGGAGAAATACAAAATGGAACAGATACTTTGAACATTTCTTCTCACCAGTTGCATTCAGTATTATATTGGCCATCCTAGCCAGTTCAATAAAAAAAGCAAGAAAGAGAAATAAAATTAATTCAGAATAAAAAGGAAGAATTTAAAAGGACTATATTCTCAGATGACATTGTCATAGATAGATAGATAGATAGATAGATAGATATATAGATAGATAGATAGATAGATCTTACAGAATCTTCATAACAGTGACTAAGTGAAAACTGAGATTTGCAAGGTTAGAGAAGACAATATAAATACACATACACAAATTGTCTGTATTCTACCAACAAACAATTGCAAATGGAATTTGCAGTACCATCATAAAATAAAATATTTAGAGATACATTTTAACAAAATATGTATGAATACACTAAAATTAGAAAACATTGGAAAAAATAATTAAAGATGACCTAAATAAATGAGGCAATGACTACCATTATAGATCAGAAGAAGACTCAATATTATAAATATATAATTTCTCCTAAAATTGAGCTATGGAGTCGAGGTAATATCTACCCCAATCATAATCTCAGCTCAGTTTTTAGACAAAATGATGTGATTCTACAATTTATATGGAAAGGCAAATAATTTGCAGCAGCAAAGCAATTATAACAAAACAAAAAGGACTTAACCTACTTAATTTGAAAGCTTACTATGAAGACTCAGTATTATGATGTCAGCTCCACCCAGCCTTATCTATAGATTCAATGCAATCCCAATAAAAATCTCAGGAAGTTATTTTGTGGGTATTATTAACAGTTACTAGAGTTTATATGAAAAGCCAAAAGACCCAGAATAGCCAACACAATATTAAAGAATAGCAAAGTTGGAGGATTACCCTACCCAACTTCAAGACTTCAAGTCACTAATCCATACAGTGTGGAATTGACAAAAGAATAGACAAATAGATCAGTGGAAGAGGAGAGAGAGCCCAGAAATAGACTCACATAAATATCGTTCACTGATCTTTGACAAAGGATCAAAAGGAATACAATGAGAAATGAACAAATGGTACTGGTACAACTGGATATCCACGTGCAAAAAAGAAAAAAAAGAAAAAGAATCTAGACATAGACCTTATACCATTCAGGAAAATTAAGCTAAAATGGATTACCAAACTATATGTAAAACCCAAGCTACAAAGCTCCCAGAAAAATCATAATAGGAAATCTAAAAGTCATTAAGTTTGGCAATGACTTTTTAGATATAACCCCAAAGACTCAGTCCATGAAAAAAAGAACTGATAAGTTAGACTTCATTAAAATGTAAAATTTCTTCTCTGTGAAAGATTTTGTTAATGGAATGAAAAGACAAGCTACACATTGGGAGAAATATTTGTCAAAGACATATCTGATAAATGATTGCTATCCAAAATTTGCAGTGAACTCTTAAAACTCAAAAAGAAGAAAAAAAACAATCCAAATAAAAACTAGGCCAAGGATCCTAACAGATACTTCACCAAAGAAAACAGCAAATAGGAAATTAAAAGATGCTTCACATCATGTGTACTAATACATGTAAATTCCTTTTAAATAAATAAATGAATAATTAAATCAACTCACGTTCTTAAGGGGGGAAAATGCTTCACATGATATGCCATCAGAGAAAGGTAAATTTAAACAAAAATGATATACCACTCACACCTATTAAAATGCCCCAAATCCAGTATTGACAACACCAACTGCTATGAGGTTGTGCAGTCTTAGGGACTCTTATTTTTTGCTGGTGAGGATGCAAAATAGTACAGTCATTTTGGAAGGCAGTTTGGTGGTTTTCTCTAAGAGTAAAATACTCTTATCATATGATCTAGCTATCACAATCCTTGGTATTTACCTAAAGTAGCTGAAAATGTGTGCCCACATAAAAACCTGCACATGGATATTTATAGCAGTTTTATTCATAATTACCAAAACTTGGAAGTAACTAAATCTCTTCAGGATGTACACAGATATTCCATGGTACATCCAGACAATGAAATATTTTCAAACACTTTCAAATGGATATCAAGCCAGGAATAGAAATAGAAGAAAGTTAAATCATATTCCTAAGCAAAAGTAGCCAAACTGAAAAGGCTATGTACTAAGTGATTCCTACACTATGACATTGTGGGAAAGGTCAAAACTATGAAGACAGTAAAAAATCAGGGATTAGGGGAAAAAAAGGTATGAATAGTCAGATTCAGAGAATTTTTAAAGGAGTAAAAATACTTTGCATAATGATATAAAGGTAGATACGTGTCATTAAACATTTGTTTAAAACCCATAAAATGAATAACACCAAGAGTGAACTCTAATATGAGCTAGGAATTTGGGGTCATACTGATGTGTCAGGGTAGGTTCATCAATTGTAACAAATGTCCCACTCTTTTGGGGACACTGATAATGCAAGTGACTATGCATGTGAGAGTTGGGGAAATCTCTGTGTCTTCCTCTCAATTTTGTTGTGAACCCATGACTGCACTAAACAAAAAAGTGTCAAATAAATTACACACTCTGACCAAATGCCTTATTTCAAGTAAATAAGACTAGTTTAGAATTTAAAAATTAGTCAATCTAATCCACCATATCAACAAATTTAGAGAAGAAAAATTGTATGATTACATCAATGGTTGCCAAGAACATATTTGGCAAAAAATATACACCGAGTCATGGTAAACATTCTCAGAAAACTAGTATAAAGTGAAAATTCTCAGTCTTATAAAGAACGTCTATTAAAAATCTACAACTAATATTAAAGAATAAATGTTTTCTACCCCAAATTCAGATCATAGTTCTGAAACATAATGATAGATGTTCTAGCCAGTACAAGGCAAGAAAAATAAATAAAAGGAAAAATTGAAATATTTCCAGTTTGCAAATGTCATGACTTTCTGTGTAGAACTAGTGAGTTCAGAAAGTTTTCAGGATATAAGTTCAACACACAAAAACATCTTAGAAACAAACATGGAAATGAAATGTAAAACACAATATTATTTTAAATTCCTTCAAAGAAAAGGAAATATTTAGGAACAAAATTATGTACAAATCTTGACAAAATACTTCAAAGATCTATATCCTCACATTTCTAAAATGCTAATGAAAGGCATCAAAGAATACCTAAATAAATGGATAGTTATTATGCTCATAAACTGGAAGTTTAATGCAATTTTAATCAAGATTCCAACAAAGTATTTTGCCAACAGAAAGATTATTCTAAAATGTATTTGGAAAGGCATGGGGCCAAAAGTAAATGAAAGCAATTAAAAAAACAAGAGTAAAGTGAGAGGAATTCCCATGCCTGATGTTGAAGCTTACTGTATGTCTGCAGTAAATAAGACAATGTGACATTGGCAGATGCATAGACACATAGACCAATTGAACAAGACAGATAATCCAAAAATAGACCCACACAAATATGTCCAACTAATTTGTGACAAAGACACAAAAGTTATTCAACAGAATTAGGGTGACCTTTCAATAAATTGTGCTGAAGCAATTATTATGCATCCATAAGTAAAATAATGAACTTTAAGTTAAACCTCAGACCTTATCAAAAATGAACTAAAAATGGACCACAAACGTAAATGTAAAATGTAAAACTATAACTCTTTTAGAAAAATAAACATAGAATAAAATATTCAGAACTTAGGACTAGGTGATTTTTATAAAATATATATGAAATATTTTTACAAGATTATAAAGTTGTTTATGACACTATACCTATACCTACCATACAGCCCAGCAGAAATTACAGTATTATGGAAAAATGAAAATTCATGTTCACATAAAAGCATGTATACAGATATTCATTGTGACTTTATTTGTATTAACCAAAAATGGGAAGCAACCCAAATATATATTTTAAGCGAATGGTCAAACTGGGGTAAGTTCACAGAATTATTTTTCCTTTGAGATACCATTAGTAAACTAAAGAAAAAAAAACTTTTCTGAAAACCTAAGCACTGAATTTCCCACTTTTTTGTTTGTGTTGCCTATTTAAAGAGGTAAAATGGAAAGATGAGTTTCCCCTCACTTACCTGAGAGCATGTGGTCAGCCCTTAATAAAAGTCAGTTCTTATTAACCTAGACATCTGTGAGGAGATAAGTGACAGCCCTGCATCTGGAATGTCATGGCTGTGGTTTTTGGAGTAGGAGGAATGTTGATCTGGTTTAGAAAGGATCTTTAATATTCATTTTACTCTTAAGCTTCTGTGATTCTATTCAAAATGCCTGGAATAGTTAATCAGTGCTTCTATACTTGTGTGTGTTTCCATGGATATGATATGAATTCTTTTCAGAACTTTTGAAAAGATTATACATATTTCTATAGTCTTTATAATTCCAACTCTCAAGTTCCAATTTGTCCCAAGTTGTATGTTATCTGTGTTGGCCAAAAGTCCTACTGGATAGAAAATAGTATGAAGTTTCCTTTTTAAAAAAAGTATATATTATATATAAACACAACACACACACACACACATACAACCAAAGCAATCATGTGACCGAGCAATCTCATTATCCCACTACTGGATATATAGTGAAAAGGAAGAAAATCAGTATAGCAAAGAAATACCTGCACTCCCATGTTCATCACAGCAATATTCTTAATAGCTAAGATATGGAATCAAATCAAATGTCTATCAATGGAATAAAGAAAATGTGGTATATATACACAATGGAATATTATTTAGCCATAAAATAATAAAATTCTGTTATTTGCAACATCATAGATGGAACTCGAGGAAATGATGTTAGGTGAAATAAGTCAGGTACAAAACGTTAAATAGTGCATGTTCTTACTTCCATGTGGGACTTAAAAAAATGATCTCATGGAGGTATAGAGTAGATTGGTGGTTATCAGAGGCTGGGAAATGTAAAGGGGGAAGGAGAATGAAGACAGGTTGGTTAATGGTTGTAAAAATACAGTTAGATAGAATAAGTTTTAATGTTTGATAACACAATAGGGATACTATAGTTAACAACAATGTATTTTATATTTCAAAATAGCTAGAAGAGTAGAAATATTCCCAACACAAAGAAATGGTAAATAGTTGAGGTGATAGATATCCCAATTACCTTGATTTAATCATTACACATTGTATGCATGCATCAAAATATCATGTACACTCCATAAATAAATACAACTTTAATGTATCAATAAATTTTTTAAAAATGAATGTTCTATTGGGTTGAATATGGTTAAGATTTTGAGGAAAAATTATCTGAACTGAGACTAACCATCCTATTTTGAATTGACAATAATATTTGTAATCATTTACTTGCTAATACTCAGGTTTCCAGAGACTGATCATACGATAAAAAACCATGAGAGAGAACCTGAAACTTAACTGTGTAGTGTGTGCTCCAAATGATGACCATGGCATTTGACGTAATTCTCTCTCAACTATTTTTCTTCAGGAATACTTGCTAAAGAGCTTATGAAGAGAATTCTATTCTTTTTAGGACCAAACCAATTTTTAAATAACTTTTATTTATTTTATTTTTTATTTTAAAGATGTGGGGTACAATTCAGGGTTAGGTATACAAATGTTCATTATGCAGGTACCTTTGTTGATGAGGTGTGCCCCACCCTCTCACCCCCCGGCAGATTCCCACTATTGCCAATCCCTTTTTTATAGTATTACAATAATTGTTCAAGGTCCACTTATAAGTGAGAACATGTGATACTCAGGTCTTTGTTTCTGTGATAGGTCACTCGGCATTATAGATGCTAACTCTATCCAGGTTGCTGTGAAGTTCGTAATTTTGTCCTTCTTTATAGCTAAGTAAAATTCCATCATGTATATGTACCACATTTTTTAAATCTAGTCCTCTTCTGATGGGTAGCATGGTTGGTTCCATGTTTTTGCTACTATGAACAATGCTGCAATAAACATACATGTGCAGCTATCTTTTTCATAGAGTGATTTAAGTTCCCCCGTGTATATTCCCCCCCCCCCAGAAGGGAGATTGTGGGGTCATATGGAAGACTGATTTTTATTTTTATTTATTTTTATTTTTTTCAGTTGGCGTCTCACTCTGTTGCCCAGACTGAAGTGCAGTGGCTGCTCCCGGCCACCGCAACCTCGACCTGCTGGGCTCCGGCGATCCTTCTGCCTCAGCCTTCCAAGTAGCTAGAACTATAGGCGTGCACTACCACACCCGGCTAATTTTTGATTTATTGTAGAGACGAGGTCTCGCCAAGTTGCCCAGCCGGGTCTCGACCCCACGGGCTCAGGCAATTCACTCCCCTCAGTCTCCCAAAGGTGCAGGATTACAGGCTGAGCCACTGAGCCCGGCTAGAAGATTGATTTTTAGATATTTTAGGAATCACCAAACAGTTTTTCACAGGGGTTGTATTAATCTAAACTCCCACCAGCAGTGTGGAAATATTCCCTTTTTCCCAGATCCTCTCTAGCATCTGTTGTTTTTTTAGTTGTTGATGACTGCTATCCTGAATGGAAATAGGTGGTATCTCAGTGTGGTTTAATTTACATTTCTTTGATGATGTTTGAGGCTGAGCATATTTTCATGTATCTGTTGTGTGTTCATTTCATCTTTTGAGAAGTGTCTGTTCATATCTCCTGCCCACTTTTAATGGGGTTGTTTGTTTTTTTCTTTTCAGCACATTTGAGTTCCTGTAGATACTAGATGTTAGGCCTTTGCCAGATATACAGTTGGCTAATATTTTTTACCAGTCTGTGGACTGTCTCCCTGCTCTCTTGATGGTGTCTTTGGTTTTGCAGAAACTTGTCAGTTTGATGAGGTCCCACTTGTTTATCTTATCTCTTATGGCATGGCCACATAGGGTTTTGATCAATAATTTGTTGCCAGTTCCAATTTTCATAAGGGTGTCTCCTGCATTTTCTAAGAATCTTATAGTTTTAGATTTTACATTTATGTCTTTGATCCATTTAGAGTTGATGTTTGTGTATGGTGATAGGAAGGAGTCTTGTTTTAATCATCTACATATGGTCAGCCAGTTTTCCCAGCACCATTTACTGAATAGGTTTTCCTCTTCCCAGTGGTTGGTGGTGGAGGCTTTGCCAAAGATGAGTTGGTTAAGCAATTGAGGTTTTGCTTCTGGAACCTCTGTCCTGTTCCATTGGTCTATATGCCTATTCTTGTACCAACACCAGGCTGTTTTGATTATTGTATCCTTATAATAAAGTTTAAAGTCTGGGAGTGTGATACTGCCCACGTTTGTTGTTGTTGTTGTTGGTGTTTGTCTGGTTTTTTTGCTGACGATTGTTTTGGCTATTCATGGTCATTTATGTTTCCATATGAATTCCTGTATTGATATCTCTAGGTCTGAGAAGAATGCTGCTGGTAATTTGATGGGTATTGCATTAAATTTGTGGATTGCCTTGGGTAGGATGGACATCTTAACAATGTTGATTCTTCCAGTTTATGAGCATTCCATAAGCATTTGTTTGGGTTATCTTTTTCATCTTTGAGTAGTGTTTTGCAGTTTTCATTGTAAAGGCCTTTCATGTCTCTGGTTAGGAAAATGCCAAGACATTTCTTTCTTTCTTTTTTTTTTTTTTTTTTTGGTGGCTGTTGTGAATGGTATTGTGTTTTTTATTTGAGTTTCTCTTTGTTTATTGTTTGTATATAAAATGTGACTATATTTTGCACATTTATATTATACCCTGAGACTTTGCCAAAGTCCTTTATCAGTGCAAGGTTTTTGACAGATTCTCTTGGGTTTTCGAGGTATAGAATCATATCATTTGCAAGGAGGAATAAATTGACTTCCTCTATTCCTATTTGGATACTGCTGATCTCCTTCTCTTGTCTGCTCTAGCTAGGACTTCTCAAACTATGTTGAAAAGGAGGGGTAAGAGTGGGCATCTTTGTCTTGTTCTGGTTTTCAGGAGAAATGGTTCCACTTTCTGTCTGTTTAGCAGTATGCTGACTGTGAGTTCCTCTTGGATGCCTCTTACTATTTTGAGGTATGTTCCACCTATGCCTGGTTGTCAAAGGTTTTTATTAAGAAGGTGTTGGATTTTCTTTTTTTTTTTTTGAGTTGGAGTCTCACTCTGTCATCCAGACTTGAGTGCAGTGGCTGCTCCCGGCCACCACAGCCTCGACCTGCTGTGCTCCTGCAATCCTTCTGCCTCAGCCTTCCAAGTAACTGGAACTACAGGTGTGCACTAGGAGGGTGTTGGATTTTATCAAAAGCTTTTTGTGCATCTAATTATATAATCATGTGACTTTTGTTTTTACACCTGTTGATGCATTTAATTATGTTTTTGGTCTTACAAATGTAAAATGAGCCCTGCATTCTGGGGATGAAGGCTACTTGATCATGTTGGATAATTTTTGAGAGGTGTTGTTGGACCCAGTTTGCTAGGATCTTATTGGGAATTTTAGAATCTATGTTCATCAAGAATATTGACCTGTAGTTCTCTTTCTTTGTTGGAGATTTACCTGGTTTGGGTATCAGTGTGATGTTAGCTTCATAAAGTGATTTAGGGTGGGTTCCATCTTTCTTGATTGCCTGGAATATTTTCAGCAGGAATGGTATCAGCTCCTCCTTGTATGTTTTGTAGAATTCTGCTGGAACGCCATTTGGTTCAGGGCTTTATTTTTAGGCAGTTTTCTTCTGACACAGTTGAGTTCCTGGGTTGTCATTGGTCTATTTAGGGTATCAATTTCTTCTTGTTTCAACCTGGGAAGGTTTGTGATGTCAGAAATCTCTCTGTTTCCTTTAGGTTTTCGAGTTTGTTTCCATATAAGTGTACAAGGTAGTTTCTGATAATCTTTTGAATCTTCTGTGAGGTCAGCTGTGACTTGATCTTTTGCATTTCTGATTGTATTTATTTGGGCCATTTCTCTCTTTTTCTTGATCAGTTCTGCTAGAGGTCCATCAATCTTGTTTATCCTTTCAAAGAGTCAGCTTTTTGTTTCATTGACTTTTTGTATTGTCTTTTTGTTTCGTGTGTCCCAAATTTGGGCTTTTATTTTGGTGATTTGGATTCTTCTGCTGAAGTTAGAGTTTTGGTGGTCTTGCTTTTCCAGCTCCCTTAGGTGACTTGTTAGGTTTTCCATTTTCTTCATATGTGTTCATAGAAATAAGAATTTCCTTCTTAGTACTGTTTTTATGGCATCCCAGAGGTTTTGGTAAGATGTTTCTTCATTTTCATTTGTTTCCAGGTATCTTTTTATCTCTGTTTTGATTTCCATATTGACCCAGGAGTTGTTTAGTGTCATGGTGTTTAGTGGTCATGTCTTTGGGGGTTCTGAGGAAACTTTGTTGGTGTTGATATTTTTCTTTATTCCACTGTGGTCTGAGAAGGGGCATGGCAGAATTTCCATCTTATGGAATTTGTTTATGCTTGATTTATGACCGTGGATGTGGTTGATCTTAAAATATGTTCAATGTGGTGATGAGTAGAATGTATATTCTATGGTTGTTGGGGGACTATTCTGTAGATATTAATTAAGTCCATTTGGTCAAGCGTCATGTTGAGATTCTGGATT
>NW_007235095.1:0-6795 GCF_000164805.1 Carlito syrichta
GTCACCACAGTCCTGACCTGCTGGGCTCTGGCGATCCTTCCACCTCAGCCTTCCAAGTAGCTGGAACTAAAGGTGTGCTACCACATCTGGCTAATTTCTTGATTTATTGGAGAGACGAAGTCTCACCAAATTGCCCAGGCTGTTCTTAAACCCACAAGTTCAGGCAATCCACTTGCATTGACCTCCCAAAGTACTGGGATACAGACTGAGACACCGAGTCCAGTATCTCACACCATTTTCTTCAAGTGCAGGCAATACAGTGCATGTGTTAATAAAAAAATAACTTATGGAGCAATTAATACTTACTAGGGTGGGTAAAAATGGCCCACTATAATCCCAGCTCTGTGGGAGCCCACTAATTTGAGATCAGCCTGGGTAACTTGATGAGACCTCATCTCTATAATAAAACCAAAATTAGCCAGGCATAGTTGAACATGCCTGTAGTTCCAGCTACTTGGAAGGCTGAGGTGGAAGAATTCCCTGAGACCAGCAGATCAGGACTGTGGTGACCATGAGAGTGCCACTGTACTCCAGCCTGGGTGACAGTGAGACACTGAATAATAATAAAAAAGAAAACCAAGAAACAAAGGCTATTTACTTTGCAGGAACTTGGATGGACTTCGAGTCTATAATATAAGTGATTGTGCCAGGGATGGTGGCTCTCACTTGTAATACCAACACTTTGGCAGGTGGAAATGAGAAGACTGCCTGAGGCCAAGGGCTTGAAACCACCCTGGGCAAGTTGACAAGAACTTCTCTCTACAATAAATTAAAAAAAAAATTACCCAGGCTTGGTGCCCTGTACCTGTAGTTTCAGCTTCATGGTAGGCTGAGGTGGAAGGATCGCCTGAGCCCACCAGGTTGAGGCTGTGGTGACCACGAGAGTGCTATTATAATCCCACTTGGCTGAAAAGGATTCCAAGAAAAAAAAATTCTTAGTGATGTATCACATAACAAAGATCTGAGTACCATCTGTACCCATAAGTTGACCCTGAACATTATTCAGAATACTATCAGAAAGTGACTGACAGTATTGGAACATAGCCATGGGAGTGGGAGGAAATAATATCAATAAAGGTACCCAAACTTTACATGTACCCTAAATTGTTCCCTAAATTTTAAAACAAAAATAATAGAAGAAAGAAAAAGAAATGGAATAGAATAGAAAGCCTGGTTTCCCAGGATGAGGACAATGTCAACATACAATTTCTGTTCCATACTAAGGATTTTATATCCATTCTTTGTAGAAAAATCACATTTTGAGTAGAAATGTAAAAATTATTAGAAACATTGTGCCAGCACGTTGCAATATTACATCATGATCGATCTCCCTTTACATCAGGAATGATTAGAAGATTCAGCATTTGGGAATCCATCAATACAATTAGTCACATTAACAGAATCAGTGAGAAAGTCATATGATCATGTTAACAGATTAAAATGATATTGTGACACTTTTAGAAAGGAATTATACATTTAAAAATCAAATGATCAGGCAGTATATAATATTTCTGAAAAATAATAGAAATAAAAAGTAATAAAAATACATTTTGGGAAGAAAGTTTAAATGGTATTAAGTTGAAATCCTCTAATCAGTTTATCAATTGAGTCGAATAATGATACAGACTCCAGCTATTTTTATACTGGAGGAAAAAAAATTTTTTTTTGCACAAAAGAATATTTTTATGGATTTAAATCGGAAATCCATAAAAATCTGAAAAAATAGGATGATATTATTCATAACAAGGATTAGGAAAGTAAAGCAGTGTGATAATGACTTTTTAAAAGATTGAGAAATCCAGAGAATACAAAGTTTAAAAGTAGAATAAGACATAAATGCAAATGCACTACACAATCTAAGCAACAGTGGTAGAAAGGTAGTGACCTTGCTGTTTCTCACTGTAGATTAAAGCTCACACAGGTGCAGACTTTGTCTTCTAGTGTGTTTGTTTCTTGTTGGTCTTACTCACCCATGTTAGGCAGAGATGACCCAGCCCTTCAGACTGTTCAGAGCCTTGGAGTCTGTCTTATGCACAGTAAGTTTTTAATTACAAATGAGTTCTGATAAAAGAGTAACCAATATTATATGCAATGGAAGGTCCATCACATATATACATATTTTTTCTTTTTTTGAGTTGGAGTCTCACTCGGTCGCCCAGACTGGAGTGCACTGGACACTCCCGGCCATCGCAGCCTTGATCTGCTGGGCTCCGGCGATCCTTCCACCTCAGCCTTCCGAGTAGCCGGAATTACAGGCATGTGCTACCACACCCGGCTGATTTTTTGATTCATTGTAGAGATGAGGTCTCACTGCCCAGGCGGGTCTCGAACCCTCGGGCTCAGGCAATCCACTCACCTCAGTCTCCCAAAGGCGCGGGATTATAGGCTGAGCTACTGAGCCTGGCTGGAACTACACTTTTATTCTATCTAAATATTTTAAAATCCGATGTTGCCATCGACACGGTGTCTGTAACTCAGTGTCCACCATAAGTTGATTCTCCCTCATTATGTCCCTTACACTTTCACTTCCATTATATTTTCTAACAGAAGTATGACTTTTTCTTCTCAGAGTATGCTTCTTAGAAGCTGCTCTTGGTAATCAAATCTCTCAGGTATTTTATCTGGAAAATATTTCTCTTTTATCCTATTCTTTAAACATATCCGATTCTACCTTTAATAATACTTTGTATCAGCACTGTTAATACTAGTTTCCCTGTTTTCAAGAACACACAAGTTTTGCGCATACCCTTAGGGCTTTTAGTGTAGTTTTGTTTTGTAATTTTAATTTATATTCATTTATATACTTCTATTTAGAATTTAAATACTTACACATTTTTGAGTGGCATCTCTCTGCCAGCCAGCCTGGAGTTCAGTGGCATGATCATGGCTCAACCTATGGGTTCAGGCAATTCTTCCACTAAGTCACCTGAGTACCTTGGGACAACATACACTACCACACCCAATAAATTTTTTGTTATTTTTTATAGGTATGAGTTGCCCGTGCTGCTCTCAAACCCCTGGGTTCATGACATTCCCCCACCTCAGCCACCCAGTGTATTGGGAAAAGTCCTGAGTCACCATGCCTTGCCCCTCACTGCTTTTAGGTGTTTTCTTCTGTTGTGGTATCATGCAGTTTGAGTAATATTGCTTTTATGACTGTTTTATCTTTCTATTTTTGACACACATTAATTCCAAATTGAGGAATTTATGCCAGGTTATTTTACAAACTCATATATCATCAAATCTTTGGATATGACCTTTTATTTTTTCACATATTGTGCTCAAACCACTACATAAATATTGGAGAAATGTTTCATATTTTACATTCAAGTCACCATTTATGTGGAACTGTAATCAAAATATTATCACTTGAACTTTGACACACTGAGTATAATTTGTGCTCAATATTTCCACTCCGTACTGTTATCAGCTCAATCTAGTTTTATATTTATCTCATACATTTTATGTTGATTTAGTATATTCATAATTATTTTGGCTTGACTGTTTTCCAAATAGGGCTAGTCAAGCTTATACTGTCTTGTTATTTCCACATCTATTTTTCTCACTGTACTGTTAGTCCAGGAAGAACATGGGTTTCACCTCCATAGGTCCATGTTTTTTCAAAAAATACACTGGAATTTTTTTTTCGGACAATTTGTGATCACTTAAAAGAAATGCACAGAAGAACCATAGTTTAGAAATATACTTTTAGCTGGGCTCGGTGGCTCAGCCTGTAATCCCGTGCCTTTGAGAGGCTGAGGTGAGAGGATTGCCTGAACCCATGGGCTCGAGATCCGCCTGGGCAGCGAGACCTCATCTCTACAATAAATCAAAAAAATTAGCCGGGCGTTGTATCACTCATCTGTAGTTCCAGCTACTTGGAAGGCTGTGGCAGAAGGATCGCCGGAGCCCAGCAGGTCAAGGCTGCGGTGGCTGGGAGCGGCCACTGCACTCCAGTCTGGGCGACAGAATGAGACTGCAACTCAAAAAAAGAAAAAGAAAAAAAAGAAATATACTTATATTTATTTATTTTTATTTATTGTAGAGATGAGGTCTTGCCAAGTTGCCCAGGTGGGTCTCGAACCCGCGGGCTCAGACAATCCACTCATCTCTGCCTCCCAAAGCACTGGGATTACAGGCTGAGCCACCAAGCCCGGCAGAAATATACTTTTAAAATGTCATGAGGACATCAGATAGAAGTATATTCTTGTCTGTTTTGATATTTACTATCATAAAGATATACAAATCTATCACACAAAGGTAAACATAATTTATGCACTTAAAGGGTATACATGGCACCATCAGCAGTTGGGAAATGTGTAAATAAATGTAAAGATACCATATTAACTCAACTGCATAAAATTAGCTATGACACAAAGTGAATCAGTCAATAATTTTGGGACCACTTCCTGCTGCCAGGTGATTAATGCAAGTGTTGTGAGATTCTGTTTCACACACCATGTGATGTTAATGTTTTCATATGAACGTTGTGATGTTAATGTTTCCATATGAACGTTCGGTCTCTCCAGAGTAAATCAAGGAAATAACGAAGAATCATTGTATTTATGGTCAAACAGTGGAAAGGGAAGTGTATCAAGATATAATTTTTGAAGATATTCCAGAGTCCAGAACCCATATCACAGGAGTTAGAGGTAGATGACTTGAGGGGACAAGTGCTTCCAACACAGCACCAGATGACTAGAAAGAAAACAAGACTGGGCATGGTGGCTCATGCATATAATTCCAGGACTTTGGGAGGCAAAGCACAGCAAACTGCCTTAGTCTAGGGCTTCAAGGCCATCCAGAGCAACTTGCTGAGACCTTGTCTTAAAAATGAACCCAATAGTTGGCTGGGCATGATGGCAAACATTTGTGGCAGCAGCTACTCAGGAGGCTAAAGGAGAAAGATGGCCTGATGCCATCATGTTGAGGCTGCAGTGACCATGGATTTTCCACTGCATTCCAGCCTGGGCATCACAGTCAAAATCCAACCTAATATATATGTATTTACAATAATCAGGATTCAGAAAGTTAGGTCTTATAATTATACTCCTATGTAATCTTTATTTCAATAATCAAAATAACTTATAACCAGAAAAACAAGAAACAAAATATGACCTATAAAAAAGATCACTAGTAACAATCCTTCCATAAATTACTCAATAGTACATGGTCATCATATACTTACAATCTTGGGTTAGATAGAATAGATTAACACTTATGGCAACATAACAATTTATTGTATGGACAACAAATGTTAATACTTTATAAACAATTCGGTCCATTAAAAGAAACAAATTTACATAGCCTAAATAAACCTTCAAATTTCACTGTAAACTTGCTAGCAAACCAGGTTACAAACATTCAAGCATTTCTATTCTTCTGATAGTGGGATATATGTGCCAACAGCTTTCTTCAGTTATAAAAAAATGAATCTGATTGTTTACTAAACATAAACTTACAATATATACATTTTAAGAAAGTAATTATCTTTACTCTGTTGTCTATGAAAATATTTATATCATATCAAATTACACTTATGGCTTGTTAAGTATTGATACTATGAAGATGCATCAAGATATTAATGCTCTGGCCTCATTTTTTCATTAGCTTGTAAGACAAATTACTTCTAAAACTCTTAATGATCATTTGTCATTTAATTCCAAAGAAAAATGTTATCCTGAGCACTCACCTCTTTCCAAACTTACAATTATGCTTAATGTGAGCCACAAAAAACCTCATCACTTTGATTTTTTAAAGGAGATTACCTATCAGTGTTCTTCATCCTCCATGAAAAACATGAGATGAGTGCTGGTCACCTAATATACAAGGACATTTTATAGCTCTGACGTACCAACAACTGATCCCATGCCCTTACACAAACACTACGAATGAAGATATAGCATCAGGTGAGTTGAGTTACATTAATATTGTTTGCTTTTCAAAATATCCTCAAATTCTGTCAATGAAAAACCAAAATTATACAGAGAATGTACTTATACTTTCCTAAAAAACAAACAGAAAACCATCTTCTAATGCCACTCAATATTTGATATTTATTTCAACTTCACATTTCAGTAAATAAGCTTCCAGATAAATTGTACCTGTAAAGTTTTCAGTCCCAATACGCTAGTGTTTCCAATGGCATATATTTTGAACAAAGGCCAGTCCACATTCTTTAAATTTGTAGATTCTCTACAATATACAGTCTAATGTCAAATAAAGTTTTTGCTGGTTAATGTTGTTAGACATATTTTACATTTGTACATTCAAAAGATCTGTGGTTTGAGTAAAGATAATGATACTTTTTATATGTGCAAATGTCTCACCATGTCTCTATTGTTTATAACTAGATATACAATGTTCCAGTCATTAGAAATCCTGAAAATTTAGAGTATAAATTGTCTGATGTAGAGAAAACTTGGAATAAAAGTGAAAATGTTTACCTCATTCTGCCCATCTATGGGGAATCCCTAAATATAGATGCTCGTATGACAATCAAATATTGAATAAGTAGCCGGCTCGGTGGCTCAGCTTGTAATCGCATGCCTTTGGGAGACTGAGGTGGGTGGATTGCCTGAGCCCGTGGGCTCAAGACCCACCTGGCCAGGTGAGATCTCATTTCTACAATAAATCAAAAAATTAGCCGGGCGTGGTAGTGCGCACCTGTAGTTCCAGCTACTTGGAAGACTGAGCGGAAGGATCACCAGAGCCCAGCAGGTCAAGGCTGCGGTGACCGGGAGCGGCCACTGCACTCCAGTCTGGGTGACAGAGTGAGACTCCAACTCAAAAAAA
>NW_007235096.1:0-20372 GCF_000164805.1 Carlito syrichta
TTAAGGAGAATATCTCTTGCCAGTGGATTGAGCCTTTTATCATTACACAGTGTCTTTTTTAAGTTTTGATGGTTTGAAGTCTTCTTTGTCTGATATCAGAATAGCTACTTCTGCTCTTGTATGCTTTCCATTTTCCTGAAAATGGAGATAATTTTCCAGCCATTAACTTTGAGCCTGTCAGTGTTCTTTAGTGAGATGAGTTTCCTGTAGGTAGCAGACTTTTGAATTATGCTTCTTTATCCAGTTTTCCACTCTGCCTCTTCAGTGGCCATTCAGTCCATTCATTTTCAAATTAATTATTGAAATGTGATAGTTTATCCCTGTCATAGGGCATTAAGAGGGTTGTTTTGCTTCTTTTTTACTTTTGTATTTATATATGTGTCTATTTTCATTCCTGAGTATTTTGTATGACTGTTAACCCTGTGCTTGCCTGTACTTTTGTGCTGGGTATGACCTTTTTCTTTTTTCTGTGTTCAACACCTTCCTAAGCATTTCCTGAAGGGCTGATCTGCAAGTGGCATATTATTTTAGAGATTGTTATTTCAGAAGGATTTTAATTCTCCTTAACAGATGTAGCTTAGCTTGGCAGAATAGGAAATTCTTGACTGAAATTCTTATCTTTAAGAATGTTAAATATGGGACTCCAGTCCCTTCTGGCTTGTAGTGTTTCTGCAGGTAAGTATGGAGCATTTCTCATGGGTCTTCCCCTGTAGGTAGTTTGGCTTTTCTCTCTTGCTGCTTTTAGGACTTTTTCTTTCATACTTACTTTGTGGAGGCAGATTAATATGTGTCTTACTGATGGTCTTCTCATGTGATACCTTGTGGTGGTTCTCTGAGCCTCTTGTGCTTGAATAATCACCTCTTTAGTGAGATGTGGAAAGTTTTCTTGTGTGACCTCATGGTATTGTTCTATGGTGTTGTCAGTTTCCATTTCTGCTTCAGGGATACCAATCAGGCATAGATTTGGCTTCTTGACATAGTCCCACATCTCTTGGAGGCTTTTCTCTGAGCCTTTTTTCTATGTTTTTGACAGACTGGGTTAGTTGCATATTTTGGTTTTCAAGCTCTGAGATTATTTTTCTCTGTCTGATTGATCTTGCTCCCTATGCTTGTTTTTGTTGTTGTCATTGTTTGTGTTTTTGGGTTTTTTTGTTGGAATCGCACTCTGTTGCCCAGGCTGAAGTGTGAAGTGCAGTGGCACCTTCATGGCCACCAGTGTCCACCTGCTGGGCTCAGGTGATCCTTCTGTCTCAGCCTTCCAAGTATCTGGAACTATAGGTGCACACCACCACCCCTGGTTAATTTTTGATTTATTGTAGAGATGTGGTCTTGCCAAGTTGCCCAGGCTGGTCGAGAACCTGCAGGCTCAGGCAATCCTCTCACCTCAGTCTCCCAAAGTGCTGGAATTATAGGTGTGAGCCACCTCACCTGCCTCCCTATGCTTGATACTGTGTTTTTGATTTCCAGGATGTAATTGTTCATTTCTGTTATTTCAGAATGGGACTTCAAATTGGCCAGGTCTGTTTTACTTCCTGTACAACTGCAGTGAGTTTCGCTTCTAGTTTTTTGTGGTTCTCTTTATTCATTTTACCCATCTGATCTCTGATTTCTGTGACTATTATTTGTAGTAGATCGTTCTTGGGGGGCTTCCATTGTTTGTGCTCAGTTGATTTTTCAGGTGCTACCCATTTAGGACTCCCTGTTTTCTGTTGATTCTTCCTCATTTGTGACAAGGCTTCCTTTTCTCTCTTACTTCCTTTCCTCTTTAGTTTTATTGCTCTGAAATTAGTCAATGACTCTCTGTTCTAGGCCCTTTTCTGTCATTCAATATAAGTCACTTACTGAGAAGGAGAGGATAATTCTCTTCTGTTTCGTGTTCCACCCTGTGACTGTTCTCTGTGCTGCAGATTTTCTCCTTCATTGTGAATCCTTTTGAGTTGGTTTTCAGACCCTCTTGCAAGCACCTGTGGAGTGGGTGGGAGGATGGGCCCCCATCTGCTCTTTGTGGTTTGCAACCTAGAAGCCTTCCCACTGGGAAATCTTTGGGTATCATTCATGTTGCTTCCTCCCTGTTCAAGTCTGATTTCAGTACTTAAAAGACAGTGAGTTCCCTGCCGTGAAGGGGATCCACCATGTGGGTGTGCAGAGCTTGCTGGTGATACTTCCTGGTGTGGCCAGGGGGTTGGTTGTTAGTGGTACTGTCCAGTTCAATCTGAAGGTGAGCTTTCTTAGCCAGGGAACCAGCCACTTGTCTCTGCTGGCAGAAGGTGCTCTTTTGGCAGATGTCTGAACACAAGTTTGTTCCTGACCAGAACTCCTTCTACATGAGACCCTTGACTCATGTGTCTCTGTGGGGAACCAACCCAAAACATGTCTGGATCATTCTTCCCCTTTAGTTCACAGGGAAGGGCTGCAGTTCTTGTGTGAGTCTGCTACATAGTGGGGGATTCAATGCCTGAACTTCAGGGTCTGTCTCACTTTTTGTTCTCTGTGTGTTCAAAAACACATTTGCTGGGTGTGGGGTGCTTCACTCATCCAAAGCTGCTCAAGGTATCTCCATCTGTCAGTGACTGGGTCCCTACTTGCTGCCTCACTCAACAAGAGAGGCTCCTGTCTGCTGCTCCATGGTGGCCATCTCAGATCCCTCCTCCCAAAACCATCACTCTTAGTTTGACAAAATCATGTGACTTTCAACAGCATATAATCAATAGACATTCAAAAGGCACATACAGTTTTTAAAGAGTTGTAATAACTACTTTGGGGTTGTGAATGTAAACCATCCTATAAACCCAACACAAACTGTCACATATCTTTATGCTTTACCTTTTTCTACTTGATCTACAGCTATCTATACTGTATGTATGCATCTATTGAGATTTATATTTCTAATAGTATAAATTTATTGAGATTTGTATAATTAAGAATCCTAGTTATGCCATTGAAGTCTAAATATTCTTTAAGTAAATTCTACCCAACAGAGCCAATGAGAACCATATGAGTCAGCCACACTAGTATTTTTTTCTGCATGGTCATTGCTTGACCTCTCATCTGTTCATTGATTAGAAGGACATAGTTCAATAGTGTAAGTGTATTTATTAGGTTGGTCATTTTTTTTTTAAGTGGAGGATGTGTTGGCAATATTTTGCACCAAGGAACAACTGAATCAAGGCTAAGAGAGCATAGTAATCACATGTTGTAGATCTCTCATAATAAACCAAAATTATTTTTAACTTTTCTCTTTTGTAACATTCACTTATTGGTTCTCTGTACTCCACTTTATTCCCATCAACTTTTTTGTTTGTTTGTTTGTTTGTTTTGTTTTGTTTTTGCATTGGAGTCTCACTCTGTTGCCCAGGCAGGAGTGCAGTGGCCACTCCTGGCCACCGTAGTCTCGACCTGCTGGGCTCCGGTGGTCCTTCTGCCTCAACCTCATCAACTTTTAAACAAACCTGTCCCTCTGAAGTAATTTAGCATCATTCAGCCACAGTGATAGTAGCAATATGAGACATACCAGGGCTTTCTCTTTGGTACATTCTCACATATATGGAGTTTAATTGGGTAAGAAAGATATTTTATGACTTTAGTTGGGGAAAAGAAGGGGATCATTATAAAATACACCTAGATACTTCTCCAAACAAACAAACAAATAAATGCAGAGATATTCATACTCCTAAGATGTTCTCAAGTGGACATTTACATGCAAAGATTTTGGTTATTTTTAATCTTTAAAATTACGTGACGTAACCTCAAAGTGGAGCTGAAATCTCAGTGACAATGAAATCCAAATGGAGGTTCTAATTGATACTTCTAGGCACCTAAGAAAAAAATGTATGCACTCTATATACATAAACACATTAGGAAGTAAATTCATTGTTCATAGATAGTTGTGAAGAAATAAAAGTAGGTTTCATGTTTCACATCCAAAAAAACCCTCCCACAATTTTATTTGTGGATTCTGTGAGTTCACATTCTTGCTAAAATGTATTTGCAGATTCACCTTCTTGCTAAAAGTTTATTTGTAACCCTCCAAATCCATACTCATAGGTCCTTCATTGGTATACACAGAATAGCAAAAAATTGTTCTCTCCCAAAATGCAGCTAAAGTTGATCAAAATTGTGCTTGGCTGTCTTATTTCAGCTCTCATATTGAAAACAAGTGTCCTTTTCACAAACTCTTTAGTGCCATGTCTTCACATTTTTGTACTTTTGTAGCTGATTTTGAGGTTTGAAATGGCTCCCAAGCATAGTACTAAGTGCTGACAAGTATTCCTAAGCACAAGACCATTTAGAAATACTAGACACACACATTATGGAGAAAACACATGTGTGACATAAACTTCATTCAGGCATGACTTATGATGTTATTGGCTGTAAGTTCAATGTTAGTGAATGAATAGTATATATTAAATAAGGTGTCCTTAAATAGAAACATACATAAAACTGAATTATGTATGAATCATCTGATGAAAATGTAACCAGAAGCTCACAGGAACCTCTCCTTATATTTTCCCTAGGAGCAACAATTAGCATTTGCTAATGTTGGGGCACTGAGAATGATACCCCAAAATATAGCACTTTGGCATGCTGAGTGCTTTGAATTCAATGAAGTCGAAAGACCTCAGAAATAAGCCTCAGGATTCCTCCCTGCAGGATGCCTGTGATCCTCTTTCTTTCCAGAAGCATCAAGAGGGCTTTCCCTTATGCTTCTTTATCTTGTTGAGGGAAGCTTCTCCAGAAGAAATGCCATGGTCTTAAAACGCTCTCCTTAGGGATCTTATAAAATAACCAGGAAAAAGTAACCACCAGAGAAAAGAAAAGATGAAATGTCATCACCATGTCCAGACACTTTTCACCTGTCCTCTGTGGGCAGCTTTGAGAGATTACCTGGGACACATCATCTGCATCAAGACAACTTTCATTCACAGTGAAGTTCTGGTGCTCACAGTCCCCCCCCTTCTCGTTTGGGGCTCAGAGGAACTTTGTTTCAGCCAAGTGATTATTTTTAGGCTCACTCATTCTCCCTAAAAATCATTTACTCCTCTAGACTGCATACAGTTTCCCTGTTCCCTGACTCGTATAAAAAAGGCATTTAAGCCTCAATCATCTGGCTCTTCTTTGAGTATCAGATTTGTGAGACTCCCATGTTCACGTGCACGTTAATAAATTTGCGTGCCTTTTTTCCTTGTTTTTTTTTTTTTTGGTTGGAGTCTCGCTCTGTCGCCCAGACTGGAGTGCAGTGGCCACTCCGGCAACCGCAGCCTCGACCTGCTGGGCTCTGGCGATCTTTCCGCCTCAGCATTCCAAGTAACTGGAACTACAGGTGCACGCTACCACGCCTGGCTAATTTTTGACTTATTGTAGAGATGACGTCTTGCCAAGTTGCCCAGGTGGGTCTGGAACCCACGGGCTCAGGCAATCCACTCACCTAGACCTCCCAAAGGGCAGGATTACAGGCTGAGCCACGGAGCTCTGCTTTTCTGTCTCTTGTTGGCTCACTTCAGGTGTAAACTTCAGGATGAAGGGAGGCTTTCCCTTTCTCCTGCACTAATTTGGTATTTACAACTTTATAGGCCATAACGACTGTGAATAATAAGAATTGACTGTGTGTATCACCTTTGAATGCCCCCCATCTACCCGCTGGCACTGAGGCAGAGCCAAATTCTAGTCTGGGTAAGTGAACAAGGGAATGGGTCTGTGCCATTTGTTGCCCTGAAAGGTGGCATCACTCTCTTGACAAAGGAAAGGGGGGCCCAAATTTGGGATCCAGTCTGAGAGGCCAAGTTGGTTCTTAGCTTTGTCCAGAAAAGAATTCAAGAGCAAGTCAACAAAGCAAAGTGAAAGTAAGTTTATTAAAAGAAAATAGGAACAGAAAGAAGGTTACTCTGTAAGCAGACAGCCTCCATACATCACGGGGGATTCAGTTGAAAAGTGAAAGTAAGTTTATTGAAATGGCAGAGAGTAGGCTACTCAATAAGCAGAACAGTCTAGGCTGGTCTATAGGAAGAACAGCAGCTGTATATCACTGGGGTATTATTTTTCTAGTCATCCCCTGATGATATGCTAAGGAAGGGATAGGATATTCATGAATTTCCTGGGAAAGAGGTGGAGATTTCTAAGAATTGGTGCCTGCCTAGTTTATTACTAAACATGGGCAAGTTTGGAAGTGTTCTGGTTCTGGAGTACATGTCATTTAGCATGCTTATATATTATAATGATCATATGGTGAGGGGCAATGTCGGGTAGCAGGCAGACTAGTTGCCATCTTGGTTCTAGATGACTCTGGTTCTTAGCCACATCCTGCTTTCCGCTATGAAGACAAAAAAAACTAGGCTATTCACCAGTCTACAGAAACTGTCTCAACTATCTGTCCTGAGAAACTAGCTTTGTTTTTTATTGGAAAACAGTCTAGCTTAATTTCTATCTCACTCTGATGATGACCTATGCAGGCCTCACAGCAGAGTTTCACAGCTTCCTCCAACTCTTTGGAGTTGGAAACTTATGGATCCAAGGGTCAAATTCAATGCTCATTAAGGGCACAAGCTTGGAATGTTTTTTTTACCTTTATAAAGGGCTGTAAAAAATAGAGGAAAATATGCCATTAAAACTGTATATGACACATAAAGCCTGTAATGCTCACTACCTGGGCCTTTACAGAAAAAGTTTGCTAACCCTACTATATAGACTCAAACCTAACAACTGTCCAAGTGTTGGGAAAATAATTTAAATCAAAATGTTTTGTCAACACAGGAAACTTCTCTACAAAAGCAGAAGAAATATTGTTGAATAAACTTTAAACCAGATTACAAAGCACATCACAAGAAATCTGCTAAAGAGGTTGATAAATAGAGAGTCATCTCATCTTTTTATGTGGCCAAGTAGATACAACATTTACATACATGTTTTCAAGATCAATAAGTAGTTCTTAAGCAAGAGGACTTGAGGATACCATTTGTTACATATAATTCATCTCAAGTCTACTGGGTTATTGAAACAGTCATTTGTGTTCACTAATTCTGTTTATCCAAATTGAAAAAATGAAATTGGCCAATTTCCCCATAGAACTGATATTTATGGGTTTTTTAAATAAACATAGAAATGTATCCCCCTGGTCTTAAAGCGTGAAACTTACATTTGTCTTATGTGAGTTCTTTCCTTGGGAAACCTGCCCTCAGACAAGGACTAAAACTAACTAAATCACTCACTGCATGTAGTCAATGAGAGGCCAGACCACTCACTCACCATTGTTGCTTCCTCACCTGTCCCTAATTCCTGTTTTCCTGTATGTAGCTACAGTCCTTCCTTGCTATATGAACACTCCAATTTTTAGTCTGTTGGGAGATGGATTTGAGACCAACCTCCCATTCTCCTCACTGACATCACCCATAATATAATAAAGCCTTCTCTCCTGGCAATATATTCATTGTTTTAGTGATTGGATTTTTGTGCTACAAGCAATGGACCAAACCCCTTAATTTTCAGTAACAAAATAAACTCCCATACCTTTATGACAGGAGGGTGTTTTGCAACTTGAAGCCAAGCATCCAGATGAATTCAGCTTTCTACTCTCCCATGAAAATGAAAAAATGGGGGTGTTATCCTTTGTCATGATTACATCTCAGAGATGTGTTCCAGACCCTTGAGAAACACATTCCTAGGTTGTAAACTGGCAAGTGACTTATTTATCTTTTTAAAAACTTTCATACATCTTTAAGAAGTGGATACATAATTTACAAATTTTCTAAAATAAATGTCCTGAGAAAATGGTGCGAGAATTTTTTCCCCTTTATGTTTGATTTATGTTGACTCTTACAATAGTCAATAGATATCTAGCCAAAAAGGAATTATAATTTGACAAGGCAGTTCCTATGAGCTGACTCTTTTCTTTGACATTTCCACTGCCTCAGACATGCTTCTATTTTATCCCAGTTCACTCAGATCTGGTATCTACTTGCAATTCAATCAGCCAAAAGATAGCTCTGCAGTTAGCTGGCTTCTTTTCACCTCCAGCATCTAAAGCAGAATACTAAACTCTTCTATTGTCATTCTAAATTGTCACATGGGATTTCAGCTTCTTTTCTAACAAGTCAATGAAAGCTTTTCCAGACAGAAGCAGGGGTGTTTGCGTATTGGGAGTGTGGAAGATATTCCTACTAAGAAAATGGACTGTCCCCACCGAGTTAACATTAGAAGTCTAATCTTTACCATTTCACAAATGGAATACTTGAGGCTGTGAGAGGTTAAGTGGATTCCTTAAAGGAGGCAAGAAGCTTATGTGGAGGTTCATGTGTGAAGTCCAAGAATGCTCTCTATAGTATGTCAGGCTATGCTGGAAACCAAATCAGCTGCCATCAAAAGAACAAGGATTCTTTTCATTTGTCTGTCCACTTTCATGATGAGTGAATCCATTGCTTACTGAGTACAGTTCCTACAAAGCACAAAATAACCAAGTCTTCAGACTTGTTTCCTTTGCCCCATGGGCTGTGACTCCAGTAAAAAGAGTCTAGTAACTATCAAAGAGTAAATAAACCAAACAGTGGAGGAGATGATTTCATTAGGGTTGTTTGCAATAGAGAAAATATGCTGGATCTCAGAGGGTGGTGACTGTGTAACTGGTGCTATGAATTACACTTGAGATTGTTTTGCAATCAGAGAGAGTCTTAGCTCAACAGAAATGTTTATCTTTGGATCTTGTTAGTTTCAGAGGGACAGACAGTTCTCACCTTAGCTAATTAATAATGAGACAAAGAATGGGTAGTTGGAGGATTTGTATCTGGGCTCATCTTCAGGTTTAGGCAAAAGGGGAAAGGTATGTGTTCAACCTTGTCATTAACAAGGTGCTTATCATGACCAATAGGGACAGAGCTGGGTGTGTGCTTGGAAATGACACTGAGGGATTTTTTTCAGATATTCCATATGTGCCCAGGACACTCTGTTTCTTTTTAAGAGAATATAGGAATTAAATGTATCTAAGTAGGGATTCTGAGTATCTCATTACCTGAAGCATTCATTTATTACAAAATGATTAACTGTCTTTTTGTGTGTAAGGTTTGTGAGAATATAGACAAATCTTTTTTTTTTTTTTTTTTTTGGTTGGAGTCTCAATCCGTCGCCCAGGCTGGAATGCAATGGCACACTCATGGCCATCCAAGTGTCAGCCTGCTGAGCTCTGGTGATCCTTCTGCCTCAGCCTTCCAAGTAGCTTACATGCCTGGCTAATCTTTGATTTATTGTAGAGACGAGGTTTCGCCAAGTTGCCCAGGTTGGTCTTGAACCCATTGGCTCAGGCAATCCCCTCACCTTGGCCTCCCAAAATGCTGGGATTACAGGATGGGCCACTGAACCTGGCCCATAGAGAAATCTTAATTGTCTCAAACACCTACACAATTCCATACAGAATGAGTGTTCTGGATGGGAAAGATTCTAGTTTGAACTTTTCATCAATAAGAATAAGAATGAGACTCGCTGAAACATGTTGAAACTCACCAGACAGTAAATATCTTGCTCTGTTTCATGTTCAAAACTGACAGGTGACACAAACCTCATTCTTACCTAATAGGCAGGACCCAGTAGCAGTTGAGCCTCAGGAAAGTCACAGGGACTTTAAATTTGAGTGTGGTACAAGTGAACCCCTCTCTTCCAGCAAATAAAGTAAATGAAGATACACATAAAGTCTCAGAGTAACACTTCTGTCTTATTAACAGAGTTCAAAGACCTTACAAAGGCATTTTATAGACCTCTACAATTAAATTTTTTTAATGCCCACCTACGCATTAAAGTTCTTTAAGACATTTGTCTTAAAGAACTTTCAAACCTAAGTGAGTTTCAACAGGCAAGACTTTCTCTGAGTATTTTATTTTATTTTCCTGCGCATAAAATTCTATGTTCACTACCCTCTCCACTCCTCAGCATTTTCAAAGGAATCTGACAATAATTAAACTCAGCAGAAATTTGTCTAAAGTCAACTATTTTTCAGCTTCTCTGCTGGGCCCTGGGGACACAATAATGAAAACAGTGCCCTTCTCCCAGACTACTCAGGCTACCTTCTCTTCTTTTCTGTATATATAAGCACAATTGTGGGCATGTTCTTTCAATTGTGGGACAATTAAACATAGTTATTCTGTGTCTTGATAAAAAGCCTGGTACCAAGGCAGGCTGCAGATCCAGTGGCAGTTTGTCTGGGCCTCTTGGGTACCCTTGCCAGGTTGCAGAGCCCCAGAGCAATTTATGACATTAAATCTGTAACATTTAAGAGGCAATTTTTACATGTTATAATAAAGATCTACACAACTGGATTCTCCCTTTGCATGGAAATGGAGTGATTTTGCACAGAGAAGCTGACTTATATGTTAAGGAGCTTAGTGAGAATGGAATGGTGGTGCTGACCATTTAGCAGGTTGCCCAGTCCGAGGGTCATGCAGCCATCAGAAAAGGGTGGTCAAACACTGCCGCAAAAGGAGGAAAAACAAAGTCTCAATTATTGCAAGTGCAAAAATCATAATTTTTATTTTAAAGGTTAGTGTGGCCAGGCTTGGTGGCTCAGCCTGTAATCCTAGCACTTTGGGAAGCCGAGGTGAGTAGATTGCCAGAGTCCGTGGGTTCGAGACCAGCCTGGGCTACTTGGTGAGACCTCGTCTCTACAATAAAATAAAAAATAGCTGGCCATGCTGGTACACATCTGCAGTTCCCGTTACTTGGAAGGCTGAGGCGGAAGAATCACTGGTGCCCAGCAGGTCGAGGCTGTGGTGACTTTGAACATGCCACTGCATTCCAGCCTGCGCGTTGGAGTGAGACGCCAACTCAAAAAAAAAAAAGGTAATCGTTTCTCACAATAATTACAGTCACATGCTTATATACTATATATACTTCCATCTCAAATATTAGTGGGTTGGCTTTATCGAAAGCTTAAACAAAATATCCTTTCAACCTTGTTGTTCTTATTTCCATAAGATTTATATCATTATTACGCATTTCACTCAGTTTCTATTGAAACATTACCTTTGCTCATTATTGCTACCTCTAAATTTTACAAGAATTTTTTTGTCTTTAATGAGAACAGTATGTAGCTATGCAGTTACGTTAGTGCCATATAAAAAGCATCAAAATATGTACTTATTGCATAGATTGTCAAAATATAAACAAAATATAAAACAAAAGACAATAGAGATATACAAATATAGCCCTTAAAAGCTGCAGTAAGTATACTCTTTTTTTTTTTTTTGAGTTGGAGTCTCAAGCCATTGCCTAGACTGGAGGGCAATGGCATACTCCCAGCCACAACAGCCTCGACCTGCTGGGCTCCAGCCATCCTTCCACCTCAGCTTTCCAAGTAGCTGAAACTACAGGTGCGTGCTACCATGCCTGGTTGATTTTTGATTTATTGTAGAGACGAGGTCTTGCCAGGTTGCCCAGGTTGGTCTGGAACTCGCAGGCTCAGGCAATCCACATACCTCAGCCTCCCAAAGTGCTGGGATGACAGGCTGAACCACTGAGCCTGGCCCCATATACTCTTAAGATGTTAAATGACAATACAGTATATTTCCAAGCAACTTGTCTGATAGCTGTACCTGACTAAACAGTTTTCCTTTGATTAATCCTAGGGTAATGTTATTTCCACTTTGGTCTTCTCTGTGGTATAAAATCCCATCTCTCTGAAGTTTTGGGTTTTTTTTTTTAAAACAATTTCCATTGTTTTTTATTGTACATATAAAAATGACATCATTTAAGAAGAGTCATAATGACAAGATATCTAGAGAATAAAAACAAAGAATTCAAGCACAGGAAACAACCAACAGATTGAAGAGGTCACCTATGGAATAAGAGAACATATTTCCAAATCATATATCTGATAAGGGATTAACATCCAAAATATGTAAGAAACTCCTACAACTCAATAGAAAAAAATAAATAAACAGATTTTAAAAGATGTAAAGGCCTTGTGCTTACATTTCTTCAAAGAAATGTCCAAATGACCAACACACATATAAAAAGTTGTCCAATATCATTAATCATCAGAGAAATGCAAATCAGAACTACAATGAGCTATCACCTGTCATCTGCTATGTTGGCTATGATTAAAACAACAATAAGAAAATGATAACAAGTATGTGGAGAAAATGAAATCTTTGTACATGGTTGGAAGGAATACAAAATGTCACAGACCTTTAGAAAACAGTATGGAGGTTCCTCACAAAATTGAAAATACAACAATTATATGATCCAGCAATCCTACTTCTGGGTATTCAAAAATATAAAACCAGTGTCACAAAGACATATTTGAACTTTCACGTTCCTTGCAGCATTATTCACAATAGCCAAGATGTACAAATAGCCTTTATACCCATTGACATATAAAAGAAAAAGAAAATGTGGTACATGCTTACAACGGAACACTATTATATGGAAGGAAATTCTGCCACATGTGACAACATGAACCTTGATAATGTTATGATAAGTGAAATAAGCCAGACACAGAAGGACAAAGGAAAAAATACAGCACGATTCCAGTTATAGGCGCAGTCTAAACTAGTCAAACTCATAGAAGCACAGAGTGGATGTGATTACCATGGACTGGGAGAAGTGGGAAATGAAGAGTTGCTGTTCAACAGGGATAAGGTTTCAGTTACGCAAGATGAGTGAGTCCTAGAGCTCTGCTACATACAACACTGTGCTATAGTGAAGGATACTGTGTTGTACACTTGTTGAAAGGGTCATCTCATGTATTTCATGTATTCTTATCACAATTTTGAAAACATGGTATCCACTGAGAAAGAAAAAGGTCTTTTCACATAAACTTTTCACTTATTGTGATTTCAAATGGCAGCCCAATTACTCTGAGATAATAATTAATATCTCTACTCAACCACAGTGCAGAATCCTCCCTCAAGATGACCCTCTATGATCTCTGATAACCTAGCTTTCCTGTGTTTCTCCACTCAGAGATTGCTTCAGAATCTTAGTTCATTTACATCTTGTGTTGGAAATTTTTTTTGCCCGATTTTTAAATTTAAAAGAAATAACTTGATTGTACTCATTGGCTTATGATCAAATCTATAGAACTTCTTTCATCAAAACCAAGCACTTCAGTCAGATTCCTGAAAGACAGTAAAACTATCTCCAAGTATAAATATTATGCTTATTAATGTGTTCAAAATATATGAAACTTTATTATACACACAAGAACATTTTTAGCATGAGGAGGTCTCTGGACCACTGACAGGTGGCCAGTTGTTCAAGCTGTGTTTATTTAAGGCAAATACCAAAGAAAAACATACCACAAACAATGGAATTATCTTAATATCAGAGGTTAACACGTTCAATTTCATTGTTAGCTTCTCCTAACATTTTTTTCTAAAATGTATCAGCTAAAAATAGGTCTTATAATCTACTCCTTACTGGTCCTATTTTATACATGTCATTATGAAAACAAATAAATATCCATTTATTCTCCTCTGTAAAAACAAATCATCACCAAAACTTTTGGTCAACATTCACTGCATCTATCTATCTATCTATCTATCTATCTATCTATCTATCTATCTATCTATCTATCTTTCTATCTGAGTTGGGGTCTCACTCCGTGGCCCAGGCTGGAGTGCCATGACATGCTCATGGCTACCCCCCGATCAACCTGCTGGGCTCAGGCGATTCTTCCACCTCAGCCTTCCAAGTAGTTGGAACTACAGGCGTGCACTACCACACCCAGCTAATTTTGTGTGTGTGTTTTTGATTTATTGTAGAGATGAGGTCTCTACAAGTAGCCCAGGCTGTTTTCAAACCCGTGGACTCAGGCAATCCTCTCACCTTGGCCTCCCAAAGTGCTGGGATTACAGGATCGAGCCACCATGCCAGGCCTTTTTATTTCAAAATAACTTTTACATTCACAGTATCTTTTTGTTTATTTAAAAATAACTTTTATGTAAATAGCATTAAGTTTAGCCTAAAGCTGTCTCCTTGTAAGTGTGGCCCAAAGCTTTCTCTGTCCAGTTAACTGTAACCTTACTGGATGAGTAAACAGACTGTAACCCACTCTTTTAGCAAGTAGCAGAGACTCAGCTCATCACAGAAGCCATACTTGAACCACTGACAAGCCGCCAAATGTTCAAGCTGTGTTCAAATAAGGCAAATGCCAAGCTGTAACCCATCTGGCTGTTTTTGTACTTCATGTCCACTTTCTGTGTCACTTTCCTTTTTCTATCCATAAATCCTCTCTGACCATGTGGCAGTACCTGGGTATCTCTGAACCTATTCTGGTTTGGGGGACTGCCCAATTTGCAAAGTTCTTTGCTCAATTAAATTTTGCTAAATTTGATTTGTCATTTAAAAAAATTTTTCAACAATGGTAATATTGGAAAGTTGCGATATTCTTTAGCCAGTTGCAAAAACTAAAGAAAATATACTACTCAAGATAAATGATTTGTAACCCTAGAGCAGTGTTCAGAACCCCCTGTATCTGCCTCTCTCTCTACCTCTCCATATTTCTGTCTGTCTCTCCCTTCTCTTGCAAACACACACACACACACACACACACACAACACACACATACACACACACACACACACACACACACACACACTCTTTAGAATCTTAAAAAACAACTTCCAAAACAGTAGGTATCTCCAGTAAGGAGATACTTATTTTGGCTGAGTAGAAGGCGAACCTGTTTTATGCTTAAATTGCAGTTCAGAGAATGCTTTGAGGTACAACACAAGGTGTGTTCTTCTGCAACCCTGTCATAACCACGTCATGGTACTTTCATCTTAGTAACTCTTTGGCAGGTCACATGCACTGCCATGTTACATATCTGGATTCTAAAAGAACACCTGTCGGCATTGATTGCATCCTGAAAAAAATGTAAAAAGGAGCTCATACTACCTGGAAAAATCTCACTTTGTCTTTCATATTTCAGAACAGAAAGAAAAATAAAAGTAATTGCCCTTTAAAATACATTTATGGGTAACCCCCTTGGGGCCCCTCCCACTGCAGTAGCTTTTCTGTCTTCTCAATAAATCCTGCTTTCAAAAACAAACAAACAAAACCAAAAACATTTGTGTAGATGCTAGAGAAACCAAATAAAATATGAAGCTGTTTTTCAGATGATCTTTTCTGAGTTAATAGAATGGCATTATCTATTTATTTAATTTATTTAGATTTTTAAAAAAATAACCATAATATGAATCTACAGGTACACATTTCATTCACATTATCTACCACATTTAATGTAAAATATTTACAACCGTGATTTTAAAACCTTATCTATGTTTTGTAGTTTTCTTTTAAAAATTCAATGTTTTAATTTTCTCATCTTATTAACGTACCTCTAAAAAATTCATTTACCAAGTATACAGTGGATAAGTATTAGATGACATCTAAATAATATATTGATTGGACAATTTTCCTGAAACATAACAACTAGGCAAAAAGAAAAAAAACTCTATGTAAAATATAAATGATTTTTTAAAAAATGTATTACTATTTGTAATAACATAAGAAAAATTATAGCCAAACTTTCCATATTGTCACATTTGTGGCAATACTTTTATCTTTGAGTTTATGAATGTCCTAAATAGAAATTTAAGGATTTTATTTTATATAGTGTCTATTTTTTACAATTTAGTTAACAGTAAATATTTGCCTAGATTATTCTGGTATATTCTTCCTATTGTATCATCTTACTATTATTACAATTATGTTGCAATAGCAATGTTTCTCTTACATGATATGTAACCTCTTTTGCCATTCTGATCTTCTAAAGTAGTACTGTTGGGACTCAGGACACAAAACCCCAATGTCTGGTGCTTTGGCCTGCTTCATCCTTTGAACCAAAGGAGATTAAGGCCTCAGAAGCAGCCTCAGAAGCAAGGTCTCTCTGGCTTCTCTTGCCCTCCCATCTCCTGCCCCTCTTTTTCCCCTGAAATTAGTTATAGAAACCAGAATCCCTCTTCCCAAAGGCAGGTCATAGAAACTAGAATCCCTCTACCCCAAAGCAAGCCAAAAGACCTAGAAAGGTCACTAGTTCCCTTCTCCCTTGAAGATCCCATAAACCAAAAAGTGACTGAGATGAATCTCAATTGATTTAGAGGTTTATTTTGCCAATGTGGAGGATGCTCCTGGAAAGGAAAAACAAACCTCACAAATCACAGCAGTGTCTGTGATGGGTGCTTTTTTCTGAAGTAGGTTTTGAGGACTTCAGTATTTAGAGGAAAGCTTGGGGGGGGAGAGATGCTAAGGAAGCAGACAGAAGGTGAGTTTACATTTTACATATCAATAGAGGGTGTAGAGTAGAGGGACAGTCAATTATGAGTTCATCTGCTCTGTAAATCTACCTTTCCCAGAAGATAAAGTAAACATGCTGACAAACACAGTAGAGGGAGAAGTCAATTATGCATTTGTCTCAGGGTGAGAGGAGGGGTAATTTCTAGTCTTGTTCTTGTCTTGTTCCTGTTCCTTTCAATGATATTGTCAGGAGGAACTACAACAGAAAAATGTGCTTCCAGGCCGTCTACAGGGGAATACTATTCTGAAAGACTTCCTGGCGAGCAATTTGTGAGCAAGGCCCTTTGGGGTGATATGTAGCCTTGTATCCTTGCAGCTATCTGTTTGTGAGCAGAAGCAAGGAAGTTTTTTGGGGTGTATGACTGAGTTTCTCGGCTTAACTTTCTCTTTGGCGTAGTGAGTCTGGGTTCTCGGATTCTGTTTTCTTTCATAATCCTGTTTCAGAGGAGACTTCCTCATCCCCAGGAGGAAGGAAAGCTGCTCCAAGAGGCCAAGAAGAATTTGAACAGACAGGCATTGCTGGGTTCCCCCCTCAGTGTATTACCATTAGATCATAACTTTTTGTCCAATCACATTTCTACACAGTTGTCCATGCTTCATCAAACCTAAGCATAAAAATAGATAGTTTTCCCTGGGTCTTTTGGTCATTTCTGAAGTCTCTTGTGTCATGTAAAATTTTGACAAAATAAATGTGTTATGCTTTTCTCTCTCATTTGTTAGAGGATTGTTGATTGTGACCCTTATGATATCTTTCTGCCCATATGAAGAGAAAATGTCAGGTAGTTGAGACACAGAACAATAACCTAAAAACTCTTTTGTCCTTGACTTTACCTCCATTGTGATTTCAATCAATTATAAATGGGGATTGAATCATATTATTATATATTTTTACATTAGTCCATACTTCTAAACTAAAAGCAGTTTCTGCTAATCCATTGCTTATTTTTTGTTAGGATTTTTTTGGTACAGCGCACTGAGGTTGGTCTGTAATTTTACTTTTTTTGTTTAATCTTTAAAATAATAATGGCTTTACTGTTGAACTCATTTTATAGAATGAGTTAGGAAGCTTTTACCAGTTTTCAATTCTCAGCGGTAGTTTAATATACACTGGAATGATCTCCTCTTTAAAGATCACTCCAGTGTAATCCCCTTAGAAACTAATGGCCACCTAATATCTGAATGGGATACATATATTTTATATTTATATTTCATTTTTATATTATATAAATATGTTATATTTATATTACATATATATTTTTATTGAAGGCAGATAACTTAGACTTTTCTAGTTTTTATGAGATTAGGTTTGCTAAATTTCATTTTCCCAGAAAATTATACATTTTATTAAGCTTATCAAACTAATTTGAATATAATGAGCTAAACTGATTCTTGTGGTTCTTTTCTCATTAGTTGTTCTTGTTTTGTGTATGGACTTTTTCATTTTTTTCGCTAGCTAAGTTTGTCAGTGTTGAAACACCTCCTTCTGAATTCTTATCATCTCTTCCTTGAGTTGTTTGATTTCTGCTTCGTCAACATCCTTCAGAGGTGTTATGGATTGAATTGTACCCTCTCAAAGAGATACATTGAAGTCCTAAACTCCAGTATCTCTGACTATGACTTTACTTTGAAATCGAATTCTTGTAGATATGTCAAGTTGAGATGAGGTCATTAGAGTAAAAACTAACCCAATATGACTGGTGTCCTTAGAACTAGAAGAAAAAGCCATGTGAAGGCAGACAAGGAAGGATCATCATGTGGTGGCAGATGCAGAGGTGGAAGTGCTGCAGTTGCAAGCCAGTGACAAAGATCACTTGCACACCAACAGAAACTAGAAAGAGGAAAGGAGGGATTCTCCTTCACAGGTTTCAGAGGGAGCAGGTCCCTTTTGATTTTGGACTTTGAGCCTACAGAGCAGTTATCCAATAGGTCCATGGTTTTAACCACTCAGTGTGTGGTACTTTGTCACAGCAGCCTAGGAAACAACATGGGCAGTCTTTTATTGAATTTGGAAAACTTTATATCTAAATGTTTGGCTAGATACTTCACGCCTTCTATGCCCATAATGTCTTGCTTCTTTTTGTCTTGATGATTGCCACTTTTTTCCTTTCAGTACCTTTGAGCTGATTCTGTGCACACTCCTTTTTGCTAATCCTTATGACAACAAATGGAGTTTTCTGGCTTGTCTTTTTGCAGTAGATCCCTTCAGAGATTAACTTTCTCCTGGTACTTTCAGGGACCTGTTTCTCCAAGCTTTTATTTTTTCATTATTTTTGACTCAGCTTTGTTGTATTTCATCCAGCAAAGCTTCTACAGCATCAAACTCTGCCTTGATTACCAGATACCTTAGCTGTTCTTGAAAGTGATATTAAAATATTAGATCGTGGTGAGATCCTCTACCTGCAGGGCTTCTATTTTGGTGGTATTTTCTCAGATCTGCCACCACTGGAATGATAACTATTCATTTTCAGTGGGAGAGGGGGATGGTTTTCCAGACCAATCATAGCTACTTTGGAAACCCATATATTTTGTTGGTGGTTGATTTTGAGCATGCAGATTATATCTATACCCTGGCTTTCAATCAGTAGAGTTTGAGGATACTTTTTCATTCACTTTTTTTTTTTTGCTTTTGTGTGGTGTTTGCAAAAGGAGGAAAATTGCTGCCTCACATTCATACCTGACATTGAACCCTTCAAGTTTTTATTTCTTTTTCTGCTTCTCATGTTCATTCATTTATTTCTCATTTATTTCTTGCTTTTGGGTTGATAGATTTTAAAAATACATTCTTATACTGTCTTACTTTCATCACTTTGTTAAAAATTATTCCTCAGTGGGCGGCAAGATGGCGACCGAGCAACCCAGTGTCTGAAGCCCTCTACAAGGGAGATCTGCAGTGGGTCTCTGACTCTCGCCCTGGGAGGCTGGGGACCCCAGCATTGCAGCCTGATCTTCAGACAGATCTCGGCCATCACTATCGCTGGAACATCGCAAGGACTGGACAGTTTTACTGCATTGCACTGTCCCGTGGCTGCCGCAGCCCCTCCCCCCACCAGCGCTCCCATCGCCGCCGCCGCCGCCGCCGCCGCCGCTGCCGCTGTGGCCTCGGGCACGGGTAGCTCATCACAACCCAGCCGGAGGAGATCCACACCAAACCGCTTCAGGGAAGATCTGCTGGGATCGCTGCCACTGCTCCTGCGTCCGAGACTGTCCTGTCCGCCTGGCGTGGGGATCCGGTTGCCTGCTCGGAGGCAGGCAGCCATCTTGTTCCTGTCCGGCCCCACCCCCTCTGGGGCGAGCAGATGAGATAGCACCACCTGCTGGCGATTCAAGGTAACAACACCGAAACGGGAGAAACAAGCTTGATAAAGACATAGACCAAACTTCTGAACCGAGGTTATTCTGAACTGTCCTTCACAGCAGATCAGGGGAACTGACCCTAACTGCAAACTAATTTACCAGCTTGAAAAGAAAACTAGAAATCAGACCTGAAAGGACATTGGACCTAAACGAAATGTCACAGAGTGTGCTTCATTGATTCTATTAGTTTAATGACTTAATTCTATTCCTACTCTATTGTTCCCTTTTTTTCTCTTTTCCTTTTCCTTTTTCTTCTCTTTTATTCTGTCTGTAAACCATGTCTTTGTATAGAGGAACAGCACACTAATAAGGTGGTTGGATAGCTGGTATGTTAGCATCACTATATGTTTTATTTTTGTTTGTATGAGAGTTGGTTCGACTGTAGCTGTGGTCTATTGTTTTTATCTGTTTCAGCATAGGCCTCTCTCTCTATTTGTTGGCACACTCGTTTGTTTCCCCCTTTACTCCTCTATCTCTCCACTCCCCTCTTCAACCCACTATCTGCTCCATTCTCTCCCCTCTGCTAACCACATTTTATTTCAGGGAGTAAACCTACAGCCCCACTGCCCTGGAAAGATTCCAGGGCAGTGGGAAGTGGATTCCACATTATCCACACGCCTGTCAGCGAATACCAGGACCTGCAGACAGATTTTGAATCACAGCTCTCCCCTTAAGTACATCTCAAAACTGCAAAAAGGACCACCTCCAACCTACAGTGCAACTTCAGAATTGAACAAAGTAAGAGG
>NW_007235097.1:0-5640 GCF_000164805.1 Carlito syrichta
ATGGGTGTGGCCTCCTCATAACCCCCAAAAACTCTGGATTAAATCCTTTTCTTGGAGATGTTGCATGAGTCTGCAGTGAGCGATTCACCTCACCCCATCTTTCCTCTCCAGCACTCCACCCTCTAAAGCCTAACACCTTCCACCTCAGCCTTCCAACAGGATGAGACTTCAACTCAAAAAATAAAATAAAAAAGGAAGAGCCCTAGTGTAAACCTGTGGTCTCCTTATAATTCATCATCCTATCATCTCCAAAGATGTTCGCATTTTCTTCTTTATTAACAAAGGTGTTGATGAGCTCACATGTATTTAATCCTTAAGGTGTACATTTTTCTCCAAGTACTGACCTGGCCTTTATTATTTTATCCTATCTCATATTTGGGAATCATTTTTAAAAACCCTTGGAACATGTAAGTTGAAATATATCTTGTAATCCCAGCAATTTGGGAGGCCAACGCGAGTGGGTTGCCTAAGTCTACGAATATGAGACCTGCTGGGGTCACTTGGAAAGATCTCATCTATACAATAAATAAAAAATTAGCTGGGTGTTGCAGCGTAGTTTTGGCTACTTGGGAGGCTGATGCAGAAGGATCGCTGGAGCCTAGAGGTCGAGGCTGCAGTGGCCAGGAGCATGCCAAAGCACTCCAGACTGGGCCATGGAGTGAGACTCCAACTCAAAAAAAAAAAAAAGAAATATGTCATTAACAGCCAAGATTTATGCCTTAGATATAATAACATAAAAACTGGCTCATCAGGAAATAAAAAAATTTCCTCTGAGGTCATGGGAATTTAGGGTCATCAATTATTAGGAGGTTATGTGAAAGAAGAAGTGCTCCCAGAGTTTTCCACTGGCTGGACAAATTCCTCAGATAGACCCCAATGTAGTAGGCGCATCCTTCAACACTGTGGGTGACAAACCTTACATCCAAAGCAGAGATGCAAACTGATGAGTTTCCAACTTCCCTAAGGGCCTCTCGCTTTGAATGTCATTGCCCCAAAGCTGGATCACCATCTGTTACTGAGGAATCAGGTCACCCTCTGTGTCTCTTTGACATTGTCCAGTCAGGGCACAGTTGAGATGAGTCCAATGAGTTTACGTGTAAAATGCCTGAACCACCATCGGCTTCAGGTTGATTTCACGTCCACTGAAATGGGTTGGTAAAGATGGTGTGCCAGGCCAGGTGCAGTGGCTCTCTCCTGTCATCCCAGCCCTTTGAGAAGTGGAGATGGAGGATTGCCTAAATCCAGGGATTCGAGACCAGCCTGGGAAACTTTGTGAAACCTAGTCAGTGAAAACAAATAAAAAAAGATCCACTAGACATGTGTCTGGGAGTGGGGTTTCTTCTTTTCTTTTAGCAGATCCCTGAGTGACCCAATAATTTCACTCCCTGGCTGGACTTCGTGGTTTATCCTGTAATCCCAGCACTTTGGGAGGTCAAGAATAGTGGATTGCCTGAGCCTGTGTGTTCAAGACCCGCCAGGAAAACTTTGGAAGACTCCCTCTCTACAATAAATGAAAAAAAAAGCTGGGCATGATAGCGTGCACCTGTAGTTCCAGCTACTTTGAAGTGTGTGGGAGAAGGATCGCCGGAGTCCAGCAGGTCGATGCTGTGGTGGCCATGAGCATGACCCTGCTTTCCAGCCCGGGCAACAAAATGAGACTCCAACAACAACCATAAATTTTGCTACCTAATGCCTCAAAATCCACATCCATGAACAAAACGTCAGGGAGGGTGATATTTACGGGAAGTCGTATTTCACGACCCCTGGCAAAGATCTGGAACAGTGGTGGCATGTGGATGGGTTATTTCCTAAAGCAGCTTCACTTGGCTTCGACTGGAGAAAACAGAGGCTGGCGTCCTTTGGGCAGTTTCTGGGACACCAGCCACCCCCACTCCCAAGGAGGTTGAGAAAGCAGGTGGGCCCTGGACTGAGGAGACTGGTGCTCTGGAGGGACCTGGATAAGGGTGAAGACTTCAAGCTCCACAGGGAAGAGGGATGGCAAGCCTCTCCGCCAGCTGGTTCACGACCAGGTGCACTCTCAGGTGTAACCATTAGCACTGTCCAGCCCACCTTACTCCAGTTATCCCTCTGAGGTAGTGGCAGGGAGACTGCAACAACAGGGATCTGATGGGGCAAGACGTGTCATTCCCCGAACCAATGTGCTGGGGTTGTCATTCTGCAGTCCCGCGTGACCCGCGGAAAAGGAGCTCTCACACATGCCCCTAACATGTGACTCAGCCAGCTCCTCCCACCTAAAATTCTGGTGCAGGGAGAAATCTTAACCTTTTCTTGCCTCATAGAGCCACCATTTGATCGGGTCGTATGTCACTCAAGACCAGGGGGTGGACCCTGGGGTCTCCTCCAATCAATGAGCTTTATGTTCTGAAATGGCCAATGTGGAGTTGGAAGTGAGGGGGCAGGTCTTAATCTGTGCCTGCTCACAGAGCTGGGTCTCCCTCACAGGGCTTTCCTATTATCTGGGAGATACTGGTAAATTACAAAGTATAAATTTACTTACTTATTTTGAGTAGGAGTCTCTATGTAACCCAGGTTGGGGTGCAGAGGCCTGTTGAGCTGAGGTGATCTTTCTACCTCAGGCTTCTAAGTAGCTAGAAATACAGGCATGCACCACCATGCTTGTCTCATTTTTCTTAATTATTTGTAAAGAGAGGTCTGGCCAACTTGCCCAAGCTGGTTTCAAAATCCTGGGCCCAGACAGTGCTCTTGTCTTTGTCTCTCAAAGTCCTGGGATTACTGCATGAGCCACGAGCCTGACTTAGTATGAATTGCTATAGAATCCCATTTGAAACCTCCCTAGGTAAGGAAATCATAAAGCAGAAAACAAAACCTCTGTTCACAGTGTTCTTGAGATTCCAGAGTCCAAAAACAAAGTCACCACTACTCTCATATATTTCCAACATCATGCAAAAAGAAAACCTAACAAATGGTTTGTAAGTAAATGAGTAGATACTTTTATGTGTACCAAAGCAACAGAAGAGCAGTCTTATCATACAGTCCCTTATGAACCACTAAAAGAACTGTGATTTTCACCGTAATCTTGAAGAAAATTCACAGATGAAAAACAAGAGTTTCTGGGTATTTCAGTGCATGGAACAACAGACGTCCTCTTGGAGATCAAGAGAAAAAAATCCCAGGTTCCTCAGGAACTATTTCCATAGAAACAGACCACATTGCAAACCTCATTTCAAGCTCCGATTCCACATTGACCTGTGTCATCTGTTTAATTCACTCCTACCTACCTGGGGGTCTGGCTAATGTGCTGTGTCTCTAGGGCTCCTTACTTCACTCCAGATGATCGGGTCTGGCTTAGAGACAGCAAGACCTGTTTTATTAGAAAAAAGTAACATGACACTTGCTGGGATTCTATTACAATCCTAGTACTGTGTACAGGAAAGAACACACTAAACAAGATTCTACAAAATTAATTCCCAAATACTGTTTTTCCACTGAACCTTAAGAACATTTCAGAATAATTTTAAGATTGTAGGTCTTAGCTCAGCACTAGTGAATCAAAAATAGATGGCAACTATTGAATTTTAAGGCGAAGTATATATATTTCAATAAATATAAAATATATATCTATATTGTTTTTTGGGGGCAGGATTTATTGAGATTACTGAAAAGCTCCCACAATAGGAGCAATCCAAGGATGTTACCAAGCAATAATATTTTATGCCCCTAAATTTCTGGACTTACCACTAATATAATGTGAAGGGCACAGATCATTTCAAAATAGGGAAAGGTTCATGAAGTTGAAACTCATTTGTTCAAAGCAGAAACTCACAGAAAACATTCTACAAAAGGACATGACATTCTTTGTATGGAAGATAAATTGTTTCTTAAGATTGTCCTCACTGAGAAATACCAGATTCCTGTGGCTCTCTAATATCACCTTCTTATACAAAATTTGTTAAGCCAGGTCTAGGCATTCTCACTCTTCTGGAGAGAATTCTATGGCCACATCCCTGAATGTCAATAGCCTCTGACAGCACAACACATATTTATCAAGTGTCCATGGACTCTAGTTGAAAGGAGAGCGTAATGAAAACAGTTTCAGCTGATATGAGAAGTGAAATTATCCAATAAGACAGTAGTTAATGCAAAATATTTTCTTATATATTGTCTGAGTCACAAGCAGGGAATAAAATCCACTCATCTAGGGTAGATACTTTACTTTTGTGAGTAATTCAGTACAAAATGTGGGTACTGTACAATTTGGAGTGCTATATTTACATCATATAGAATAATTGTAGTATTTGCCAGATGGAAAACCCATAATGAGAAGATTTCATCCAGTATACTTTATTTATTTGTTTATTTATTTACTGGAGTTGGAGTCTCAGTCTTTCGTCTAGGCTGCAGTGCAGTGGAATGCATGCTCATGGCCACACCAGTGGCGACTTGCTGGGTTCCAGGGATCCCATCAAGTAGCCGGAACAACAGATGTGTGCTACCACGTCTGAGTATTATTTTATTGTAGAGACAAAGTCTGGCCAAGTTTCCAGGATGGTCTTGAACCCGCGGGCTCAGGCAATCCACTCGCCTTGGCTTCCCAAAGTGCTGGGATTACAGGCTGAGTAAGGAGGACCCACCCAGGCAACCTGGCAAGACCTCGTCTCTACAGTGAATCAGAAATTAGCCAGGCGAGGTAGCTTGTGCCTTTAGCTCCGGCTACTTGGAAGGCTGAGGTGGAAGGATCACTGGAGCCCAGCAGGTAGAGGCTGAGGTGACTGGGAGTGTGCCACTGCACTCCAGTCTGGGTGACAGAGTGAGAGTCCAACACACACACACACACACACACACACACAAATGCAGCTTTTGATTCAGGTGATGTGGGGTAAATCTAAGTTTCTGAATTTTTATTTATTTCACTTTGGGGCAGTCTCACTTTGCTGCAAATACTGGGATGCAGTGGCATAATCACAGCTCATTGCAGCCTTGATCTCCTGGCCTAAAAGGATTCACTCTTCTCAGCCTGCTAAGTGGCTGTGACAAATTGTCACGTGCAAGGCAAACAAACAACATGACACAGCGCTGTGATATTATTAACCAAAAAGTTTGTAAAGTATAATCTGAATTTAATAATGAAGAAACAAATATTTTATGTAGAATTCCAGCTACAAGTATCTTCCATGTTTTGTAACACCTAAAAGTGCATTGATATTCTCTTTTTTTAGGATCCTAGAGATCAAACTCTTCACATTATTTTTTGTTGCAAACTTCCTGTTCTCACATGTAATTGAGGGCTAAATACTGGGTACACACAGACATCAAGATGAGAAAAGCAAACACTAAGCAGTGGTGAAGGGGGAGGGAGGGAGTGAAGTCTTGAAAAACTGCTTTTTAGCTGGGCTCGGTGGTTCAGTCTTTAATCCCGCGCCTTTGGGAGGCTGAGGTGAGTGGATTGCCTGAGCCCGCGGGTTCGAGACCCGCCTGGGCAGTGAGACCTCATCTCTACAATAAATCAAAAAATCAGCCGGGCATTGGTAGCGCATGCCTGGAATTCCAGCTTCTCAGAAGGCCAGGGTGGAAAGATCGCCAGAGCCCAGCAGGTCGAGGCTGCGGTGGCCGGGAGCGGCCACTGCACTCCAGTCTGGGCAACAGAGTGAGACTCCAACA
>NW_007235098.1:0-24074 GCF_000164805.1 Carlito syrichta
ACATGGTTTTAATCTACAAATATTGATTTGGCAAAAAGGATTAAAATTATTTCCTAGCATTTTCACTGGAAATTAGGGTTACTAAGTTAATATTATCATAATATAAGTAATTACAATTATTAGATATAAGATAAATAAGTCGGTGTATAGCATATTCGAACAAAAGCAAGAAAAGTTTATGGTGACAAAATTTATAAGAGCATGAAAATATGTGATTGTTAAAAAATTAATTTTTTTCCTAGTTTGAAGTTATTTAAAGGTTCCTTCAAATTTGAGAACTAAACTCGAACTTTTTTTCTTACCCAAATTGCTAAGAGTCACTGCCTGATAAGGACTCACCAAACAGAGTTTTAGTAGTCTAATTTTTTCCAACCTGACTTTTGCATAACATCACATAACAAACAGATAATGAACTCAAATTATTTTATGGCCCTGAAAAGCCATACCTTGTGGATACCCAGACTCCCAGGGAAACTTGTAAGACATTTATCTATCCTCTCTGAAGTCTGTCACACATAGGTCTTCATCTACATATCAACACACTTATAGTCTTTCCATCCTTTGTCTCAGCAAAGCATCTTAACTTCATCTACATGTCAACAAACCTGGAGTTTTCTACTCCCTTATTTTAACAAAGCATCTCCTCTACTGATTTCCCAAATTCCTTAGAAAAGAACTGCAAATTGCCAGTCAAGAAATCTTTAAATCAGCCTATGACCTGCAAGTCTCCCCTTGGAAATGTCCCTTCTTCCTGGGCCAAACCAATGAAAATATCATATGTATTGATTTATAGTTTGTTGTAACTTCTGCCTTTCTAAAGTGTACGTAACCAAGTCAGCATATAGCCACAGTGAACACACATCCTCAAGACCTCAGGATGGGTGTATGTGGGCTTATGTCCTCAGGTTTGACTCAAGAATAAATCATCTTTAGAATATTTTGCAGTTTGGCATCTTTTTGTCAACAAATTGAGGACATAAAAAGATTAATAAAACTAAAATACAGCAAGTCAAAAGCAGAAATTTTAAAATTTCTAAGAGATTATGAAAATGTATGAAAAACTGGTGTGGTCTAAAACTGAGACTGGATGGATTTATTTCTAAGGTTTTATTCAAAATAATTTTAGCATTGATAATACATTAATAAAAAGGAAAAATTCAGTTTTCTTTTTGGAACAAACATTTTATTTATTTATTTATTTCTCAGTAGGAGTCTCAGTCTGTTGCATGTGTATATATTATCATTAATAATTATGGTTATTATGTTACATTATTGTAGACCACAGAAATAACCCAATTTCTTTGTCAATTGTGTCTTTAAACTATGACTAGTTTAAATCATTTCCACAGTTAAGTGCTTAATTCTAATGCAGCTTCTGAAAACTTCACAAGCAAGCAAAATTTTAGAGTATTGTATCTTCAAGTAGGTTTACAAAAAAATTAGAAAAGAAGCTGACAAGCATTTTTAAATAAAATTTCTGATGAGTTTAACATCATGATATTCTGTCTGGGTAAGAATTCCTAGAACTCTAATGAAGAGACTGATTTATTAATCTGCTAAGCCAAACAGGACAAAAATTATTTAAATACCAAAAAATACTTGGCCATATTTTTATACTAAATTTTCAATATTGAAATTATTTAGATGTACAATTTGAGTGAACTCCACGGTTCAGGTCAAATAGCCTATGATAACCCATTTAATAAACTATTTTATGCACCTAAAGTGGAGAAACAAAACTGGTGTTTAAGAGGATACAAGTCCAATTGTAAGCATAGTCTCATGAAGAGCCTGAGTGGCCTGCTGATCATTCCTGATTCCTTAAAGGTTTCTATTATCAAAAACTGCATTCCATGACTCATCATGGAAGACATAAAATTATCCAACTTAAATAAATATATATATATGTGTGTGCGGACTGCTCTAAATTGCTAAAAGTTTTCATGATCCATGTTTAGTTTGTCCAACCCATATTCCTGGCAAGATGATCAAGATATCACATACATTACTGCTGTCTGATGGGCCATTTAAGCATCCATAAAGGGATATTATTCAATTGATATTTTCAGTGAATGCTTTCTAAATGTACAGGTTTCCATACCAAAATGTTGATGATATAACAGTACCTCAAAAACTATTAGAAATTGTGTTTTCTTCTGGAACATTCCTGGAAAAATCCCCAATGATAGAGGTACTTGTTTCACTGAACAAGTTGAGAAACCATTAAATAAGGTATTACAGAAACAATAGTGTTAGGTAAATCTGACAGAATTGATGGATTGTCTTGGTAAAAGATGTTTCAGGTTGATGAGAATTAGATCCACAAGTTGACCCTTTTTGAAATAGTCACTGAAAAGCCTAAGCACCTAACAATAAAACTGCAAATGCCTTCTACTATTAAACTTTCATATGACTAAATGCTGTAAGCCTTTAATGCATTATACCAAAGTATATTTTCACCAGTGAAGAGAGCTTTCTATGTTCCACTGACTTAGAACAATCAAACACTCCAAAAGTTAGAACGTGAAGATTGGGTCTTTTGAGAATCTCATAAGAGAAAGACAGAGTTTGCCATTCACACTTCAGCAAAAATGTAAACCTTGGGTTTATAAACTCACAACACTGGAGACCCTAAGGTAAAGCTAGCCACAGAAGTTCTTCCTCAGAAGCAGACAGCATCCCGAGCATGGACAGCTTTTTCTCAAATCATGGATCAAGACTTCTGCTATCGTGAGACTCTTATCTCAATTTTTCCTTGCTTATGCTTCTATGCACAAAATGACTGAAAATGAGTTTTCTCTTATGTGCATTTATTTGGAGAGGATTTCACAGTCATCTTTATGCATGGACATCTTGAAAGACGGAAGATGAAGGGCCAATGTAAGTGGGAAATTTTAATGATATTTTTGTTGCTTCATAATCAGTCAAAACCAGAACACTGGTCAACCCTTTCACCTACATCATAGGTTGAAGAAAACATTACCAAGAAGTCTGCACTCTTCTAGATATGTGTCATTTTTTAGGTCTCTTTTTCATGGTTTGGAGTAAATGATACATTGTTTAAAGATTGATCCCTCATAATGAGGTCTCTAGCCAATTCTACTGCACAGGCTATGGTTTCATAACAGACTTTAAACTACCTGGCAAAAGTTATGCTAAATAATAGAATTGCTCTAGATTACTTACTAGCTAAACAGAAAAGTATCTGTGTAGTTGCTGACACTTCTAGTTGCCCATGAACAAATACATCAAGTATTACAGAGATTCAGTTGTAGAGGGTTAATAAACAGGTGGTTTAGTTAAAGTGAGTGGATTCTTTATTTAGCTCATTTTTTTTCTCTACTTGATTTTACTCAGTTTGCTACATGAAGACATTACTAGCTAAAAAGCATACTCCAAACTCTTGGTATTGTCCTTCTGATAGTGATATGAGTAGTCAGTCTGGTGCACCATACCCTCTCAAAAGTTTTAAATGTTTTCATGCAGCCATCTGAATGGTCTCTCTTCAACTGGGATGACAAAAACTGAAAGAAATGTGTGACTATGAGGACACTGTAACCTGTAAATGACATTCTGAAATCAGAAACACAAATTGATGGCAACTGAAAATGGCATTAAGGCCCTAGGTTTTGGTCACACTCTTGCATAAGTGAGAATCTGATCAAAAGGGGTAATTTTTCAACAAAATGATGGGAGGCTATTGCTTTGGGGTGAGCTCATCCACTAGATCCCAACAAACCCAAACTAACCAAAACGGAGTCACTTATGCTAAATGTAGCATAATGAAACTGAAACTATTTTTTTTAGCATATACATACTTGAGCTTTATCAGGATTCATCTTAGTGAACCTAGACAATTAGGATATACATTGAACCTACACAGTCTTAACATACATGTTCTCTTTATAGTCTATACACAGTCAAACATTATGTATTGAATTTATATGGTTTTTTTCCCTTTTAATTTTTATTTAAAATTGTGGGGTACAATTCAGGTTCAGGTATACAAATATTCACCATGCAGTTACCCTTATCAGTGAGGTGTGGCCCCCCTTCCCCAGGCAGATATTGACTACTGTCAATCCCATCTCCCTACCCTCCAACCCCCTCCCTGCAGTTTCCAGTCACTTTCAATCCCTTTCTTATAGTAACATGGTAGGTGCTCAAGGGCCACTTATGAGTGAGAATATGTGATACTCAGCTCTTTGTTTCTGTGAGAGATCACTCAGCATTATAAACTCTAATTCCATCCAGGTTGCTGTGAAGTTCATAATCTTCTTCTTCTTTATGGCTGCGTGGTATTCCGTTGTGTATACGTACTTCATTTTTTAATCCAGTCCTCTTTTGATGGGCAGCACGGTTGGTTCCATGTTCTTGCTATTGTGAACAATGCTGCAATAAACATACATGTGCAAATATCTTTTTCATAGAGTGACCTAAGTTCTTCCGGGTATATTCCCAGTAGGGGGATTGTGGGGTTATATGGAAGCAAACTGAAACTTTAAGAAGGCAGATAGGCCCTAAAACAAACAAGGTTTTGTTTTTCTCCTGTAAACAAGATATTCACACACAAGGATGTCCCCTCTAATCAATAGTTACAAAATAATTGCCAGCAATTCTTCTTTTGTACTTTATAAAACCCATTGTTCTGCTCTTTCCTAGTAGGATTTGAAACTAAGTATTTTTATAATGGTGACAAAGTGACATTAATGCCTAACTTTTGGTTTATCTCTCAAAATTGAGAGGATGACCATAAGTGGGAAATTGTTAAATTAAGTTTAGCCCAAAGATATCTCCTTGCATATGTTGTGTTCAACCTAGAATTTTATCTGCAATCTTTCATGGTAACCAAAGTAGATGTATAAACAGACTATAATTTAATTTTGCATCGATCATCAAGTTATGGCCAATCAAGTGTAGTCAACTATTCAAACTGGCTTTAGCAAGGCAAATGCTGAGCTGTAACCAATCCAGCTCTTTCTGTACCTCACTTCTATTTTCTGTACATTATTTTTCTTTCTCTGTTCATAAAATTTCTTTTACTGCATGACTGTGTTAGAGTCTCTGAGCCTACTGTGTTTCAGAAGACTGAAGATGATTCATGAATCAACTTTATTCAATTAAACTCTGTTAAATTTAATTTGACTTAAATTTTGTTTAACAAAGTACCCAAGATGAGTATTTTTAATATGGTTTTTATTTTGAATGATGCTCATAGCCAGCACTCTTCAAGAAAATTAAAACACATGAATAAAATCAACAGAATTTCTAGCATAAAATATCTGAGGACAGAGTTTAATGTAATCAGAACTGCCGAATATGAGGAGAGAATCCTGGAAATGAGAGACTAGAGAAAGAGAGCTTCAAATTTTGTTTCTTAGTTCAGTCAAATCTTTGAATGACTCCTGAACCATATATATTCAAAGTAGCCCAGAAATATGAAATTGAAAAATATAAAATTAAACAGATGTAACTATCATGCAAAAAAACATGGTTTCAATTCAAGTTCAACCAAGTTACTTGCCTGCTAACACTTAAAAGACCAAGAATTATAAAAATTAATCTTAAAAAGTCTCTATATAATATTCACCAGGTAACAGGTAAAATCCAAAACTATTTTATATAAAACAAACCATAAAAATATGGCCCATTCTAAGAAAAGAAGGCAGTCAATATAAATCTAATGAGATACAAATCAATGTTGAAATTAGTATACCAAGAGTTTAAACCAGGTATGATAATTATGACTAAATAATATTTTTAAAAAGATGTGTTTGCAATGGATGATCATACAGAAGAGAAGTAGGAAGTACAAGGAAACAACCAAAAACTCCCCAAATTACATAATGTCAATACATAATGGGAAAATAAAAGTTTAATGAATGGTTTTAACAGAAGAATGACGATAACAGAAAAAAGAAATAGTAAAGGAGATGACAAAACAATGAAAAAAAGATGGACAGAACAACAAGTATCTGTTTGAGGAACTGTATGAAATAATTGTATACATTTCTAGCTGGAGATTTAGAAAGAAATTAGGTAAAGAATAAAGCTTTTAAAATTTTGAAAAAAAAGACCAAAAATTTCTTAAAGACTAAAAAGATTGTCTCAGATTGTCTACAAATTGAAGAATGTCAACAATTATTAAGCACAATAAATATGAAGAAAATTATGCCTAGGAACATCAAAGTAAAACTCCTGAAGATAAAAGACAAAGGGAGCATCTTGAAAGCAGACCAAGAAACAACAGTACAACAAAAGAAAAACAAAACTACAATAAAACTATGAGTAAAATGACTGCTGACTTCATCAGAAAGCATGGAGGCCAGGGATTTCCAGCAAGATGGAAACAGGGCAGTTCAGACTATGTGCATCTTCACAAAAGCAAGTGTCCATAAAGACTCTCTGCATGAGTGGGTGTGTGCTGGTGGGTTAGTGAAAGTCCATCTGAGGGGAGACTCAGGCTCATGCACCCAGGGCTTTCCTCTGGAGGTGACTACAACCCCCCACTACCCTGAGATTAGAGCTGCTGGCATGCAGGATCATTTGGTGTTCTTGGGACACTCCTGAGAAAAGTCTGCAAAATAAAGCTGAGTCTCATCTCCTGGGACCTGGTCCACACTATCACCTGTGACAGCAAAGCAGCTGGAGCCCTGTATCCCATCCATAGAGAAAGAAGATCAGGGGGAGCTAGAGAGGAGCCCCACCAGAGAGGAAACACCAACCAAAGCCATTTTCTCTGTTCCAGGACCAGGCAGAAGCCTGCATTGCCCCACCCAGCTCCACCCAGCCTCCAACCTGGGACTTAGACGTAATCTCATCAAACTCAGAGAGGCAGAAGCCCCTCCCACATGCTGGGTCAGACACAGACATGTCAGATCTGAGTGAGAGACTTGACAGGCAACAAACCAGGTGAGTCCACATCTGATCCACCCTCCTTCATAGTAGTCCCAGGGACATCTGACCCATGCTGAAAGCAACCCTATCAGCCTGCACTGGGAGTAGAGGGGAGGGGCTGGAGACCAGAGCTGAAAGGAAGTTGGACTTCAAAGGAATGACCTCAGAGCAAGTTTTGTTTTTTTGTTTGCTTGTTTTGCTCATTTTGTTTGTTTTTTGTTTTAGTTTTTTTCTCTCTCTCTGTTTTTGAATATGTGTTCTTACTTGCTTTGTTTCTGTTATTTTGTTACTGTATTTTTTAGACCTTCTGTTTGTATATGTATTTTTGAGGGAGAGTACATCAACAGGAGGGTTTTTGTCAGTTTGTGTGTTTGTATGATTGTATGTTTTAGGTTTTTAAAAATCTTTTCTTTCTTTCTATTTTCTAGTTGGTACACGTGTTTTCCCTCTTATTCAACCATCTAGGCATAGATGGAACATACCTCAAAATATTAAGAGCCAACTTGAGAAACCCATAGCCGGCATTCTGCTAAACAGACAGAAATTAGAACCATTTCCCCTGAAAACTGGAATGAGACAAAGATGCCCACTCTCAGCCCCACTTACCAACAAAGTTTCGAAAGTCCTAACTTGAGCAATCAGACAAAAGAGGGAGATCTGGGTATCCAAATAGGAAAAGAGGAAGTCAAGTTATCCTTCTTTGCAAATGACGTGATGCTATCCCTCAAAAATCCAAAAGACTCTGTCAAAAACATCCTTGCACTGATAAAGGACTTTAGCAAAGTCTTACGGTATAAAATCAATTTGCAAAAGACAGTCGCATTTGTATACACCAACAATAAACAGAAACTCAAATAAAAAATTCACTATTGCCACAAAACATCTGCCTATCCAGAGATGTGAAAGATCTTTACAATAAAAACTACAAAACACTGACCAAAGAAATCAAAGATGGCACAAACTAATGGAAAAATATTCCATACTTATGGAATGGAAAAATCAACATTGTTAAGATGTCCATCCTACTCAAGACAATCTACAGATTTAACGCAATGCCCATTAAATTACCAGCAGCATTCTTCTCAGTCTTGGAAATGACAATACAGGAACTCATATGGAAATATAAGTGACCATGAATAGCCAAAACAATCCTCAGCAAAAAAACAAAACAACAACAAAAACCCTGAGTTATACCCCACACCTTTAAAATAAAAAAATTAAAATAGAAAAAAATAAATGTTTTAAAAATCTACATATAAAAAATGCATGAAGGCCATACAACATCACTTTAATAGAGATAGAAAAATAATAAAATTACCAATTTAGGATTATATTTCTAATGAAAATACCCTTCAAGATTAAAGGCAAAATAAATATGTCTTTATACAATAGAAGACTAACAGAATTCATCACCAACAGACTTGTACTACCTGAAATACTAAGGGAATGTTGTCAGGGTAAAGGGAAATTATATAAGTTAGAAATTCCAAGAGGCAGGAGTCAGGAAATTAATATTTTTACATGTCACCATGTCTACAGCTTTCTGAGTTAAAATAAAATAAACTAAAAGAAAAGAAAGAAAGAAAAAAAGGAAAAGGAAAAAAACTCTGCAACCTAGCTTAAAGGACAAATTTTGATAATTAGTGAGAGATTTACCTGTCCTAAGTGAGGTGCTTATTTTTCAAAGGGAAATTAAAGTCAGAACTATAGAACCACTTGTTTATATTCTAAAAGGTTACAAATAATGAGAGAGAAATTATTCCTCTCTCTTCCTCAGTAGGTGAAATTAGCAACCCTCCACTCCTACATAATCTTTGAGATTTTTAATTTTAGGTTTTTCTTAGGTAATACAGACTCTCATATGTAAATAATGAGAATTTACTGTCATCACATAATGCCAGAAGGATAAGATCAACAAAAACCAAAATTATTATCATCAGTACTGATAGTCTATTCTTATTCCAGAAAAATATATTATCCTTGTTCCAGGATAATATTAATAAATATAGAATTAAAAACCTATTATCAAGAAGGAATAAGGAGCATTGAAACTATAAATATTTGAGTAAATAAGTATAAGAATATTTTCTAATTTTTTTTAGAGTACCCATAAACAAAGCAAAAAAGGTTACATTTTTTTCTAGGAATTTTTAATGTATAGAGATAGTTCAGTTAATAATTCAGTTGTAGTATTTCAGATAAGCACAAATCTGAGAACAATCACATTGAAATAAATAAGAAGAGTAACTTCATTTTACCATTTCAGTCCCTTAACCAAGCCAGTATAAGTTAGCAGGGAGATTATCATTACTTATGACATCTGTTGGGAAAATAGAGAGTGAAGCATGCCTCCAATGTCACAACCTTTCAGTACACTGATGAACAGATAATTTTCTGTTTTACTTCACTTGGATTCCTGACAGAACCAGAATAGCTTAGATGCCTAGGTACTTAGTAACAAAAGAAAAGGGGAAATGACCTACTGAAAGCCAGTGCAGTTCTGCAAGAGTAAAAACACAGAAGAAAAAAAAAATGAGTGAAAACACAGAACCTGAGGCTTTTCTACCAGGAGGGTAGGAGAGGAGTGAAATCTGCTTCTTGTGTCCCTGGCCTTTTGGTGCACTCTCTGTGGAACTGATTTCTGTCTCACATCACTCAGAGAGCTGATGGAATTCTCATAGTTTGGTGTGTGCAACTAAGAACAAAGAAAAAGTACTGTGTGACCTGCTGTACTAAGTACTGGTCAGTGAGATTGGGAGAAAGAATTTGAGGCTTCTCCACAGGGAAGGAAGAATGTGCTTCAATGTTCTGGCTGATAATACAGCAGTAAGACACAGAGGGATAAAAGATTATAATCTACTGACCAAAAAAAAGGAACCAGTAAATCCCTTTAATTAGGAATCTACACACACTGGTTAAAAAAAACCACAATCACAGAAAATGTTGTAGAAGCAACCAGAAACTCTAACCAGTCTTATTGTCTAACCAGTCTTTTTGGTTAGGCTATTTTCTTGTTGAAACTATTTTGTATAACCTGGGAGGAATGGCTGTTATTTCAAACGCATGGATAGTACTGCAAAACTAGAAGAATTGGGGAAATACAAGTTAATCAAAGGAACAAAATAAACCTCCAGTATCAACATTAATGAAATGGAGATATATGGATTACCTGACAAGTAATTCCAAGTAATTAACTTAGAGAGTCTCAGTGAGTTACATGAGAACACAAATAATCAAAGATATAGAAACTGTAAAAATGAACCAAATTCTAGACTAAAAAAAATAATGACTAAACTGGAAAATTAACTAAAAGCCTTAAAAATCAGATTTTATTAAGCAGAAGAATGAATCAGTACATTTAAATTTAAAGAGAAGTTTTTTGAAATTATTCAACCATGAAAGTAAAAACCAAAAAATAATTTCAAAAAATGTGAAAAAAAAAGCCTACAAGACTTATGGAATACTATTTAACAAATCAATATATGCAATATAGAAAACATGAAGGAGGATAAAGAAAGAAATAGAAAGCTTATATGTAAAAATAATGATGAAAATCATTTCAAAGGGGGGGCAATGGAAATAGATGTCCCAATTCAAGAAGCTAAGGGACTTAAAATAGCTTAAATCCAAAGAAATATACACAGAGACACATTGTAATCAAATTGTCAAAAATCAGAGACAAAGACTTATAAGACCAAAAAAGAAAAAAAGAATTGTCACATATAAACAACCCTTATAATACATTAGTGTGTTTCTGTGCAGAAACCATGCAGGATAGAAAGGGTAGAATAATATATTCAAAGTGAAAAAATAAATTGGCAGCCAAGAACACTATATCCAGCAAAACTGCCATCTAAAATGATGAAAAGATAAAGAATATTCCAGACAAACAACAGCTGAGTTCATCAGTGCTACAACTGCTTTAAACAAAATGCTAAAGGTAATTTCTTAAGTTGAGACAAAAGGAAGTCAAACAGAAACATAAGAGGATATGAGAATATAAAACTCACTGATCAGGGTAAATACAGATACCCTTTGACTTATGAGAAATTTACATTTTGGTAAAACCTATTACAAGTTGAAAATATCATAAGTTGAAAGTTGTTTGCGACTTATAATATCTTCAACTTACAATGGAGCATAACCCCATTATAAGTCAAGAAGTATACTAAATATGTATCACTTTTGCATCATCATATAGTCAAAAAATGGTAAATCAGAACATTATAATCTGTATATAGATAAATAGAGAATACTGTAACATTGTAAGAGTAGCATATAAATATTGTAATTGTGATATATAATGCTGTAAATGGTATACTACTTGCAATTCTAACATAAACTTTAAAAGACAAAATTTTTAAAATGAATTGGCTAATGAATATACAACATGATATAAAAAAGATGTAAATAGTGATATCGATAACATATGGGAGGGAAGTAAAAATATAGTGTCATATATGAAACTGAAGTTAAATTGTTACCAAGATCCAACTGCATGTGTGTACAAAAGACGTACTTTAGATTTAAGGACACACATAAACTGAAAGTATAAGAATGGAAAAAGATACTCTATTTAAATGGTAACCAAAAAGAGCAGTGGTGGCTATTCTTATAATAAGTGAAAATGACTTTAAAACAAAGACAATAACAAGAGACTAAGAAAGTCATTATGTAATGATAAAAGGATCAATTTATGGGAGCAAGACAACCCAACAGAACCCACCCCCTGCCCCAGCAATTGTCCCACCAAAGGGAAAAACAAGTTGAACAGCTATCCACCTAAAAAGGACCTTTATAAGATCCAAAAAGTCAGATGAGTTATCATAATACCTGGTTTTAGCATAATAGCAAGGACAGAGGTATTGAAGAGGGTAGATAAGATAGTCCTGTAGTGCCTACACCACCTATTCCCCAATCTCCAGCAGCACAGTACAGAAAAAAAAGTTTATGTGCTTGGGAGAGAGAGAGTGAAGTGAGAGTGTTTGCATTGGAAATCAGTGCTGTCCTGCTCCAGCAGAACTCAACATATGGCAACATTCTGCTGGTGTCCATGGAAAGACCATTTAGATCAGCTCTGGCAGGAGAAAACTGGTTGGTTCCACCACTGGCTGACTAAAGTGGCCTAGAGTCCAAAATAATTTTTTTTTTTTTTTTTGAGTTGGAGTCTCACTCTGTCACCCAGACTGGATGGAGTGCAGTGGTCGCTCCCGGCCACCGCAGCCTCGACCTACTGGGCTCCGGCAATCCTTCTGTGTCAGCCTCCCAAGTAGCTGGAACTACAGGCGTGCGCTACCACGCCTGGATAATTTTTTGATTTATTGTAGAGATGAGGTCTCGCCAAGTTGCCCAGGCAGGTCTCAAACCTGTGGGTTCAGGCAATCCACTCACCTCAGCCTCCCAAAATGCTGGGATTACAAACTGAGCCACCGAACCTGGCTCCAAAATAAATTTGAGAGGCAGTCAGGTCACAAGACCAGCAGTCCTTCGGCAAGTCCTTGTGCTGTACTGGACTTGAATGCAGTGAATGGGGGGTTTACATAGCCCAGTAGCACATCAACTCTGCTGGCCAAGACAGCAATTGTGTCACCCCTCCCTCAACTCCAGTCAGAACAGCTCAGGGAGAGACCTCTTCCACAGTAAAATAAAGCACCAAGCAGATTTCTGGAGTCCCCAGTTCCAGGCCTAGCTTCCCAACAATATTTCTAGACCAACTCTGGGCTGGAAGGGAATCCACTGTCCTAAAGGGAAGGACGGGGTCCTGATAGTATTTACCACCTGCTGACTAAAGAGTTCTTGGCTTTGAACAAGCATCAGTGGTAGCCAAGCATTAGTTTCCATGACCTTAGGGAAAACTTAGTATTATGCTGACTTCAGGTGTGACCCATCATAGTACCAGTTGTGGTGTCCATGGGAGTGTTGATTTTATCCCTCCCCAGCTCCAGGCAATCCAGCACAGAGATTCCTTCTAATCAGAGAAAGGCAAGGAAAGAGAATGAGAAAATTTGCCTGGTAATCCAGGAAATTCTCAATTTTATCCAAGCCTACCAAGGTGGCACCTCTAATAGCCTGCAAGAGGACAACATTACTGTGATTGGAGTGCCTCTTGTGCTGATATGGCTACACTGACCACAGGCTTAGATCACAACACTCAATTCCTTTTGAATATGTACAAAGCATTCTCAAGAAGCGTAGCTAAAAACAAGTCCACACAGATAAATTTGGAATAAATATCTAACTCTTCAATGCCCAGATATTGGTGGATATCCACAAGCATCAAGAACATCCAGCAAAGGATGACCTTACCAAACTAAATAAGTCACCAGTGACCAATCCCAGAATGATGGAGATATGTGACCTTTTAGACAGATCACTCAAAATAGCTGTCTTGAAGAAACTGAATGAGTTTCAAGATGGCAGAGAAGGCATTTAGAATTCTATCACAGAAATTTAACAAAGTGATTGAAAGAGTTTTCAAAAAGCAAACGGAAATCTGGAAATAACAATATCAACTGAGAACCTAAAAAAAAATCAGAGTCTTTCAACAGCAGAATTGACCAAACAGAAGAAAGAATTATTGTTCTTGAACAGGCCATTTTCACACACAAAGAAAAATAAAAAATAAAAATAACTGCATGCATACATGATCTGGAAAATAGCCTCAAAAGGGCAAATGTAAGAGCTATTGGTCTAAATGAAGGGAGAGAGAGATCGAGGTAGAATGTACATTCAAAGACAATAGAAAACTTTTCTAACCTAGAGAAAGACAACAAGGAGATTAAAGCACACCAAGAAATCTCAACCCAAATAAGACTACCACAAGGCATTTAATAATTAAATTCTCAAAGGTCAAATACAAAGAAAGGATCCTAAAAGCAGCAAAAGAAAAGAAACAAATAACACAAAAAGGAGCTCCAATATGTCTGATAGTAGGCATCTTACCAGAAGCCTTATAGGCAGGAGAGACTAGATGTCATATTTAAAGTGCTGAAGAAAAACCTAAAAAAGAAAAAAATAATAACTTTTCATTCTAAAATAGTATATCCAGTAAAAATACTCCTCAAACATGAAGGAGAAATAAAGAATTTTTCAGAAAGATGTCTGGGATTTTGTCAATACCTGATCAGTCCTACAAGAATGCTAAAGTGAGTTCTTCAATCTCAGAGAAAATGACATTTTTTTAGATTGAAAACAACAAGAAATCCCCAAAGATATGCAACTCATTGGTAATAGTAAGTACACAGACAGTTACAGAATATTCTAATACTATAATTGTGGTATGTAAACTACTCATATCTTTAATAGGAAGACTAAAAGACAAGCCTATCAAAAATGTAACTACAATAACTTTTAAGAGGTAGATAGCATAAAAATTTGTAAATGAAAACAGCAAAAATTCAAAAAGCAATTGAGATCGTGTTAAACTGTAGAGTTTTTTTTAGTATTTCTTTGCTTTTTTTGGTTTTCTTTAAATTTGGAGTTGTGTTATAATCTGTTGAAAGTATTTGGTTATTAGATGTTATTGGACCATGGTGACCTTAATCTAAAAATCTACAACCAATACACAAAAAATAAAAGAAATTAAAGCATACTACCATAGAAAATCACTTATACAAAAAAGACAGGAATTAATGAGGAATCAATATAAGGGAAGATATGCTAATTATAAATATATATGCAACTAATAATTATAAGTATGTGCATCCAACATGTAAGCTTCTAAACATATAAAGCAAACATTGGAAGACTTAAAGAAAGAAACATACAGTGGTAAAATAATGAACAAAACATCCAGACAGAATATCAAAGAGAAAATAGCAGATACAATGTAATAGATCAGATATTCCTAACAGACATATAACAGAACATTCCACCCAAGAGGAGCAGAATATACATTCTTCTCATGTACCCAGAGCATTCACCAAGATAGATCACATGCTAGACCATGAAATAAATAAGTCTTAACACACCTTTATGGAAATTGAAACTGGCAACCAATTCCTGATCAGAACCCTAAGTGCCAATACCATAAGAAATAAGGTAGACAAGTGGGACCTCATGAAACTGACAAGCTTCTGTAAAGCAAAAGAAACCATCAAAATAGAAGGGAGACAGCCCACAGAATGGGAAAAAATATTTGCCAACTGTATATCTGACAAAGGCCTAATGTGTAGCACCTACAAGGAACTCAAAAGTGCCAAAAAGGAAAAAAAGAAACAGCCCCATTAAAAAGCTGTCAAAAGACATGAATAGACACTTCTCAAAAGCAAAATATGGGCAACTGACAGACACATGAAAAAGTGCTCAGCCTCATGCATCATCAGAGAAATGCAAACCAAACCACATTGTGATACCACCTAACCCTAGGAAGAATAACCATCATTAGAAAACAAACAACAATAGATGCTAGCAAGGATGTGGGGAAAAAAGGAACACTTCTACTCTGCTGGTGAGAATGCAAACTAGTACAACCTCTCTGAAAGACAGTGTGGCAATTTCTGAAAGAACTAGAAACTGACCTTCCATATGATCTTGCAATTCACCTATTGGGAACATACCCAGAAGAACTCAAATCATTCTACAAAAAAGATACCTGTACATGTATGTTTGTTGCAGCTCTGTTCACAATAGCAAAAACGTGGAACTAACCATTCTGCCCATTGAAGCTGGACTGGATAAAAAAATGTGGTACATATACACAATGGAATATTATGCAGCCATAAAGAAGAACAAACATATGAACTTCGCGGCAACGTGGATGGATTTAGAGTCGATCATACTCGGTGATCTATCACAGAAACAAGAACAGAGTACCATATGTTCTCACTTATAAGTGATCCTTGAACAACTATCATAAAACTATAAGAAAGGGATTGGCAGTAGTGGGGAAATGTCAGGGAAGGGAGGGTGGGATTGGCAGTTGAGAGAAACAGCTAGGGGAGGGAGAGGCATACCTCATCAACAAGGGTACCTGCATAATCAACGTTTGTATACCTAACCCTGAATTGTACCTCGCATCTTAAAATTAAAATGTTTTTTAAAAGTCTCAACAAATATAAAGAGATTGAAATCATACTAAGTATTTTTTCTACCACAATAAAAATGAAGATAGAAATCAATAGCAGGCTGGGCTTGGTGGCTCAGCCTGTAATCCCGTGCTTTGGGAGGCTGAGGTGAGTGGATTGCCTGAGCCCGCAGGTTCGAGACTGGCTAGGAGCGGCCATTGCACTCCAGTCTGGGTGACAGAGTGAGACTCCAACTCAAAAAAAAATAAGAAAATTAAGCCTTTTAGCTACAAATCTATCTTTAGTTGTCTTGATTGTGTAACTGAAGTGTTTCTCCTTTGCCAGCTGACACAATTTGTGTTCACTTTTATGTAGATGGTATAAAGAACACTGAAGTTAAAGTTCTTTTCCCATTTTTGGCATGCTTTTACCTGCTTGGGTCTGCAGTGTGTCTCAAGTCTAGTAACAAGTGGGACACCCCAGGCACTCCCTTTCAAGCACTTTCAGCAGTACCAACCTCAAAAGCATTTTTCCGGAAGGTTACAACTGAGACAGCTTCCCATGGATGTCTTTTCTCAGAACACCAGAAGGTGGCTTCTCAGTAAGTTCTAAAGTATAGCCCTTCTTAGATGGCTTCACCCAAGAACCAAGAGGGAAGGTTACAGAGGACGTTACACTGATTTTAAGACTTATTTATTAAGCTACATTTTAAAAGACAGTTTAGTACGAGTATAAAGATAGGCAAATAGATCAATTGCACAAAATAAGAAATCCCGAAATACAGACATATTTGCATAATCAGTTAACTTTTTACAATGCTGTCCTGGAAATTCAATAGTGAAAGAATAATCTTTTCAACAATGATGGTTTGGATTTTTAAAAATCTTGACAGTTTTCTCACACTGCTTAACAAAAATTGACTGAAAATGTATCATATCCACCTGAAATAACAAAAATTATAAAGCTTACCAAGAATAGCATGGAAAGAACTTTAGTGAGCTTACGTTTTGCAAAACTTTCTTAAATATGACACCAAACATTCAAATTATAAAAGTAAAAATCAATAAATTGAACTTAAAATTTTAAAAGACAATTTCCACTCTTCAGTAGACACTGGTAGAAAATTAAAAGCAAGTCACAACATGGTGAAAATATTTGCATTATATACATGTGACAAAAAAAAATCATACCTTAGAAAGCATAAAAAACTATTATAAGTCAATAAGAAGCCAATAGTCCAATTCAAATTTTGGAAAGAAAGAGATACACTCCAATTTAGAAACTGGAAAAAATCTGAAAATGTACTCAACTAAAAAGATATATAGATGGTCAATTGACAGATGAAAATATATTCAACATCTTTAATATCAATAATATTAAAATGTCAATCACCATTTTATGTTATTAGCATCTACTTAATAGATGAAAAAGACTAACACATTTTGTTTAGAATGTTAAGCAACTAATAACTCACAGATATTGCTTTTGGGAGTAAGAAGGCAAAACTACTTTGTATACTTATTTGATAATATTTTATAAAATGAATATATATTGATTATATGACCCTGAAATTCCACACCTAGAAAATTCCCTAATACAATAAAGAACACCTCTACACAAATAATAAATATATGTGCAGGAATGTTTGGTGTAGCTGTATTCCTAAGAGTTGAAAATTGGGGGGAAAAAACTAACTGTCCATCAATCAGTATTTGGATTTTAAAAAATTGTATGTTTATAGACTGAAACAAAATTAATATACTACTAGGTCACACACAACATGGACACATCTCAGTGGAAAAAAATATGAAAATCAAAAAGTGAACACAATTAGGTTTTGTTCATATGATTCTAGTATTGTCAAGAAACAAAAAACTGCTTACTGCATGTTCTCACTCCTAAGTGGTCCTTAAACATTGCACATGAACCCAAAGGTGGCATGCAGAAGACAATTATTGGTTTCCTGGGACTTGTGGTGGTATACAGGACTGATTGGGATGGGGCATGTAAGAAAATTTGGGGATGATAAAAATGTTCTATGTATATTTTTATTTTCAATATTATTTTTATGATAAAACTATTTAAAAACAAATACAGCCTGGAAACTATGTTATACAACTTTTAACCAATTTGAAATATCCATAAATGTGCACTGAGTAAACCTGAAGCTAAAGATTCACCTACTTAATTAAAGAACTTTGTATGGTGGGATAATATAAAAAACAAACAAACCTCTATTCTAAATTGAAATGATTTATCTGTATGAATAAGAGTGTATAACACAATTATAATATAGAAACAAATTTGAGGCTGTACCTGATGTAGGATAAAACTATTAATGTTATCAATATTCATTTTTGTTTTATATTCAAAGGAATATTGTATATCTTGGATTCTAGTGATGGTTACACATGTGTATGTATATGTCAAGACATGAAACTATATATTTTTTTGTTCTGTTTTTTTGGAGTCTCACTCTATTGGTCATACTAGAGTGCAGTGGCACTCTGCTTTCGGCCACTTCAGCCTCAATTTACTGGGTACACGCAATCCTTCCACCTCAGCTGTCCAGGTAGCTGGAACTACAGGCGTGTGCCACTATGCCTGCCTTTTTTTTTTTTTTTTTTAATTGTAGAGGCAGGGTCACACCAAGTTGCCCAGGCTGGTCTTGAATCCCTGAGCTCAGGCAATCCTCTCACCTTGGCCTTCCAAAGTGCTGGGATTATAGACTTGAGCCACTGCACCTGGCCAAAACTGTATGTCTTAAATGGGTACCTTTCATTTTATGTAAATTATGTCTCAATATACTTAATAAAGGAATGAAACAAACAAATGAATCTCACAATATACATAAGAGCTAATACTATAAAGCTTCTAGGAGCAGATATAAGGAAATGTTTATTTACTTCTGATTTGGGAAAATGTTGCTTCCACAAGACACAAGAAGCACTAAATATAAAAACAAATTATAAATTGAATTTAATTCAAAAAGTGTTCATTTTACTCTAGAGTTGTGAGGTACATATGAGAATTTGCTACATAAACAAATTGCATGCAGGTGAGATTGGAGCCTCTAGCAAGCCCTCTCTCCCTCAGTAGTGGACATGGTACCCAATGTGTAGTTGTGGGCCCATAATTCCCTATCCTTCCATTTCCTTGCTAGTGGTGTCCAGAGTCAGTTGTCTCCACCTTTGTGCACATGGGCAATGTTTAGGGCACACTTATAAGTGAGAACATGCAACATGCAGTTTTTTGTTTCTACAATAGTTCACTTAGAATGATGGTTTCCAGTTTCATCTGTGTTGCTGCGAAGCACATGATTTTGTCCTTATTTATGGCTGCATTGTATTCTATCATGTATATGTATCACATTTTCTTTATCTAATCCACGTTTGATGAGCATCTGAGTTATTTTCATGTTTTTGCTGTTGTGAATAGTGTTGCAATTAATATTTGTGTGCAGGTGTCTTTTTGGTAGAGCAACTTACATTTCTCTGGGTATATTCCTAGAAGTGGAATTTTTATATTTTTGTTTGCTTTTATTTATTTATTTATTTTTATTTGTTTATTTTTGAGTCAAAATCTCACTCAGTTGCTCAGGTTAGAGTGCAGTGGCATTAACACAGCTAACTGTAGCCTCAACCTCCTGGGCTTAGGCAATCCTTTTATTTCAGCCTCCTGGATAGCTGGGACTACAGGCACACACCACCACACCTGGCTCATTTTTTAACTTTTTGTAGAGAGGAAGTCTCACTGTGTTGCTCAGGCTGGTCTTGAACTCCTAGACTCAAGTAATCCTCCTGTCACCTCCCAAAGTGCTGGTATTATGGGTATGAGCCACCACGTCCAGCTGTTTTTTCACTTTTTAATGATAGCCATTCTGAGCAGTAGGAGATGGCATCTCATTGTAGTTTTGATATGCACTTCTCTGATGATTAGTGAGGCTTGGCATTTTTTCATATATTTGGATGCTTGGACATCTTCCTTTGAGAAGTGTCTGTACATGTCCTTTGCCCACTTTTTAATGAGTTTCTTTTTTTCTGTCAGTTTGTTTGAGTTCATTGTAGATCCTGAAAATATGCCATTGTTGGATGCATAGCCTGCAAATATTTTTTCCCATTCCATGGAATGGCTATATTTCTTTGTTGGGGGTCAGCCATGGAGGTCTATCAGATCCTAAGAATCTGGTGGGCCGAAGACCCCAAGCTTCTAGGAAGGCCCGGGAGTTACAACACCATTCCCTCCCACCGTGTTTGGCACCTATGTCAATGGATCCCTTGTGTTGGCAGAGTACAAATATAGTATAACTTGAGGCTTGCATGGTCAACTTTAGAATGTCATTGTTCCTGCTTTTCACTTCCCACCTTATGGTTTGGCTTTTTCAATTTATGACCTTTTCATCCCACGTTGTGATTAAAGTTTGAAACACATCAAAGAGACTTTCTTCCATGAGTCATGAATGCTTTAAGATTTTAGTTTGCTTGATTTAATAATAATATAGGAATTTAGGTAAAGATGTATTAGATATAATAACATAGTTATAAGAATAATTACTAGCTTAGGATTTAAGGTGATTTATAAGATTAATCTTTAGGATTTAGATTAAAAGTTCAACACTTAGTAGATTTAGAATTAGTATAATAGAGTAAGATTCATTAAGTATATATATGTGGTATTACGATATAATGATTTTGGGGTTTGGGCAATATGATTAAAGGTTTTTTAGTTTTTAGAAATAAATATTTTAGAAAAATATAAAATAAAATAAACTGCAGGCCTTGGTGACCAGGAAACTAAAGCTAAGGGGCTTCTCATATGTGAAGAAATGTGCACCTGCAGTGCATTGGAGAAATGTCTTGGTGAGGCCCAAAACTGCTGATTTAAAGACTGATTGTAATCTTCAAATCCCTAAAGAATAACATCTCCCAACTAAACACAGAATTTCACAACTTCATATTAAAAAACAAAAAAGGGGGAGATGTTGGGAGCCAGCCTTGGAGGCCCACCAGATTGACAGGGTCCTGGTGACCCCAGGCCACAGGCTACTGGAAACTCATTGTCCATCTTTCCACTTCCCACTACATTGTTTGACCTGTCCCTTTTGTCCATGTGATGACTCTGAGGCATGTTTAAAGGGCTTTCTTTCGCTTGGTCGTGGTTTACAGATCTTATTTTTAGGGTTAGGATTTGTGACTAATACCTGGTAAAAAGAAGTTTCTGATTTTGTTTAGGCAAAGAATTGTTTTGAATATTTTTCCTTATTTTTTGTAGTTGTAGTTATAGTGTTTTGCATATAAGGCATAAGATTTAAGTGTGGTGAAAGTTTATATTAAGGTATATGTAGGTGATTTATGTTTGTTTTGAGATACATATTAAAGTTATAATATATAAAAAGTTAAAGGGTTTAGATGTAGAATTTAAGTGAGTAAAACAGGTTTTATCTAACAACCGAAATGACATTGAAACCTGAATAACATCACTAGAAGTTTCTTCTAAGCTGTTTTTTCCTTAGAGATAGGATGTTCCAGATAGGAAAACAATAAAGGAATTCGAACAAGAGGAAACTACCAAGAGGCTTGAAAGACCAGAGAGTTTTTAAGAAGCTCCTTGTCTATGAATAAAGAAACTTCTGCACAGACACTTCTAGAGGATCTCCAGCACATTCTTCTGCCAGATGGAAATATTCTACATATGAACTGCTCCCAAACCCTGGGCCAGAAACTGTTTTTCTGGCCCCCAGAGACTTTATTATGGAAAAACCTGTTTCCCTGGATAGTTTGAATAAGGAAGTTAAGTTTATAAAGAGTTAGATTTGTTAGATTATAATATATATTAGTTACTTTGGGATATAAGGTTTGTTTTAAGTAGAGTTGTGTAATGAAAAGCTTTATAATTTTAAGATTTTATATTAATGTGTTGTGGGGACTGTTTTTTACAGGGTAACATCATTGTGTTGGGATTATGTTGTTTTGGGTGGAAATAGTCTCTGCCCTTAGAGAGAACATTAGTCAAGCAAGGAGAAGAATACTTAAACTTAAGCATCGTCTTAACATCACAAAAAAAATCCATGTAATTTTTTGTAAATGATTTGTTTTGATGATTTTAACTTGCTCTGTGGCCGCAACTTGCAGAGATTATTTCCCTTGTAGAGAGAAATATAAGCTCACTACTACTTGAAATAAATGGCATCTGCATTCTCGAAACAGGTGTCCAGTTTCTCTCTCTCTCTCTCTTTTTCTTTTTCTCTCTCTCTTTCTCACAATCGCCGCCACAGTCTCCAGCTTTGGGAATCTCTGGACTCTGCAGGAGCAGGACTCCGGCATCTCTTGATAGTTTCTTTTGCTGTGCAACAACTTTTTGTTTTAAGGTCCCTTTTGTCAATCTTAGCTTTTGCTGCATTTGCTTTTGAGAACCTCATCATGAATTCCTGCCTACTTTGATGTACAGGAAGTTGTTCCCTAAGTTTTCATCTCAGATATTTATAATTCAAGGTTTGACATAGATGTTCATGATTCATTTTGAATTTAATTTTTGTATATGGTGATAGGAGTCCAGGGTCATTCTTCTGCATGTGGTTAACCAGTTTTCTAGCCCTATTTCCTATATATAATGTGCTTTCCCCAAAGTTTGTTCTTGTTGACTTTGTCAAAAATGAGTTAGTTGAAGGTTCATGGTTTTATTTCTGGATTATCTGTCCTGCTCCAATGATCTGTATGCCTATTCCTGTATTTCTGAGTCTTTCGCTTCCCCCCAAGATGGACTACAGGGGTGGCATCTTTCCCAGACTGCTTGTCTTGTCAGCAGAATTGGTAGTCGGCCAAGTGGGGCGCTGCAGTTCCTCTCTGGCTCAAATGCTCTTTAGGGTGTGGTTGGCCTCCTTTCATCTGGGTGGACCACCCTTTGGTCCAGGCATAGAAGGGAAGCAGTGGGTGTTTGTTATTTCTTCCCCTGTGCATGCGTGGGTGGGGCCACTGCCATCACAGTGCAGTGCTGTGTAGAGGTACCCTGCCTCTTAGATCTTGCCCTGCTCCGGAATGGGCTACAATTACAATGCCCACCACCTGAAGTCAAGTCACCTAGGGCTGCAAGAGCTGGCAACACCAGAGAAACTTCCCTAAATTGGTCACGTCTCCCCTGTTGGGTACTGGGGAGGAAGGGAAAGGAGCACAGCCTTGTGACACAGCCCAGCCTCACAGGATGTTTCCCACTGAGGTTCTCCATTGGTAGCTGGTGGCTTTGGCACAGACTCTTGGGAACTGGGGTTCCCCGGGTCCCATGTGGGGCCTGCAGGTGCCTCTGTCTCCACTCAGGGCAGCCCTCTGCAAGTGGCTCCTGTGGGAGGGGTGAGGGTGAGATTTCCTGGAATGTCTCTCCCTTGGCTGAGACTTCAGAGGCCCACATGAGGCATGCAGAGAAGAAAAAGCTATTGTTTTTACTCACTTTCCCTGTCTCCAAAGACACTCTTTCATTGTTTCATTGGGCTGCCTCCAGGGGTGTCTAGGACTTGGAACTGTCCATCCTCTGCTTCCCAGGTGACTATCTGGTAGACCTCAGCTTGAATTTTCAGGTTGACCCCCTCCAAAGCCCTAGATTTGCTCCTCTATATAGGCTTTGTTGCAGGGATGTGCAATCATGGGATGTCTTCAGTAGACTTGGCCTTCCTCCTTAATCAAAAATTTACAAAGCTTATCCTCATTAAAATATATTATTGATTGTTAATAGAGATGGAAGCCACAGATTTGGGAACAATATGCACAATATATATAGCTTACAAACATTTAATTCAGTATATATAAATAGCTAACAGGCTTTAGTAATTTTAAAATAATCTTATTAAAATGTGCTTAAGAGAAGAACAATTTACAAAAAATGAATGGTCAGCAAGCAAATAAAAAATTGTTCCACATAATTAGACATCAGAGTAATGCAAAATAAAACTAAATGAGATATAGTACTTGCCCCACTAGAATTACTAATATATAAGAAATGCAAAAACAAAAACAAACAGGCAGAACCAAAAGTTGGAGAGATTTGGGTGAGAGTTTTATTTAGTACACCTGTTTTGAAAAGCATTTGGGCAGCATATTATAGAGCTAAATATATACTTACTTTATGACTCAGAAGTGCTACTCCTAGACATAAAAAAGGGAATTTAAAAAAAGTCCGCAAAAT
>NW_007235099.1:0-9238 GCF_000164805.1 Carlito syrichta
CCCACCTTGGCCTCCCAGAGTGCTGGGATTACAGGCATAAGCCACTGCGCTTGGCCTTTTAAAAAAAAATTTAGATTCAAGGGATACATGCCACAGGTTGCTATATGGGTATACTGCATGATGGTGAGTTTAGGCTTCAATTAAAGCCCCATGCCTCCAGACCCAGCATATCTTGTTCTTTCTCCAGGGCAGCAGCTGTTGCCCTCTCTCCTGCATGGGTCTCCCTGAGCCCCTGTCCTCCCCCATCTGAGATTTTGTCCTTTCTGCCTCTGAGTAATTGGGTGCCTCTTGCTTTCAAGCTGACAACACCTGCTGGGCCCTTTTTTGAGGGACAGCAGCTTCTATCCGTGGGTCCTAGCATAGGAGAGGGGCACCAGAGACGTCCTAGAAACAGGGCTTGGGATAGAGAGACTGGGACAGATTGATGGGGGGACTTTGCTGGGGGTTGGGCACTGAGACGCTTAGCTGGCCAAAGTTGCTCTGGTCCTATATGCCAGGTGAGCAGGTGGATGGGGCAGTGTTGCCAGGCGTGCACAGGCATGATCCTGGCAGGTCTGTCTCTCCAGCAGGCACCACACAATCCAGAGTAAGAGGAGAGCTGGCAGGTCCCACGGGGGATGCCCGGCATGGCCAGTGTTTTGCAGGCTGCTCCCTGAGGTATCTTGTGGTTCTGGAGAACGCCACAGAGTCCACTGTGAGCAGAGGGGCCGGGAGTGTGGAGGAGGGGAGTAGGGACCATCCTACCCCTAGAGCTAGGACAAGCAATGCCCTTTCATTTGTTTACAGACTGGGGCATCCACTAAGAGTCCTTTTTAGGAAAGGATTCCATCGCTGTGGGAAAAAAAAAAAGTTGAAACCTTACAGTGCCTGGATTTTTTGTTTCAGGGGAAGGAATTTTGTCCTTGGCTGGACATGCAAGCTCGTTTTTGTCCTCTCCCAGAGGGATATGAGAGTCCCTACCTCCTCCTCAGCTCCCCACACCTCCCACCCTCGTCCAAGCTCCTCTCAAGGGACACAGAGGCATCATCTCTGGGTGATGTTTCCCGGAACAAAGGGGCTGACCTCTGGAGAGATGGGTGTCTCATGTCTCCAGACGGGGAGGAGGATAAGGCAGAGTAGGGACAGCAGGATCAGGGTAGGGTGTGTGTGTACCACGAGAGGTGTGCACAGCTGAGAGTGAGTATGAACGTCGTGTGGGGGGGGGGCAGGCGAATGAGGGTGGAGATGAAGGCAGGTGGGTAGTCCCTGTCCCTTCCCTGAGCCTCTCTGTATTCATCCCGGCTTTTTTGTATTCTCTCTGTCCTGAATCCTCTTGGGGTCTCCGCTTCCCCGGCCCAGATCCTCATCCCTTGGAGAGTGCCTGTCCCCAGATCTCCTAGTCTCCCTGTCCCCATTCTGGGTCTTTCTGTGTCCCACCCCCTCTCCTAATTTCCTTGGGGCCTCCCATCTCTTGAAGGCCTGTGTCTGCCAGGTCTCCATATGGATGGGTCTCCTATCCCTGGGTCTCCCCATCTCCCTGAGACCTCCTAGTTCCCAGGGCCCTCCCTCCTCCAGGTCTCTACCCGGTTGGGTCTCCTGTCCCCCTGGGACCTCCTAGTCCCTAGGGCCCTCCTACCCCCAGGTATTCACATGGATGGTTCTCCTGTCCCCAGGGTCTCCCCTTCCCCCCAGGACCTCCTGGTCCCCAGGGCCCTCCTACTGCACCCCACCCCCCGGTCTCCACATTGTGCCTCTCTGTCCTTGGGGTCTCCATGGCGGTCGCTATCCCGCTTGACAGCAGCCTTCCCCAGGGGTTACCTGTATGCTGGGCTGGAGTTCGGCGCCGAGTGCTACTGCGGCCACAAGATCCAGGCGGCAAACGTGAGCGAGGCGGAGTGCGACATGGAGTGCAAGGGCGAGCAGGGCAGCACGTGCGGCGGTGCCAACCGCCTCTCCGTCTACCGGCTGCACCTGGCCCAGGAGTCGGCCCGCAGGTGTACGTGAGTCTGCCCTGCGAGTCTGCCCTGCCAGCCCTGCCCACCTGGAGTGAGGAGCCCTGCATGTCTTCTGCACACCTTCTGTGGTTCCCCATCACTCCCAGGCCACCACCTTCCTGTCCAGTCTCCCTCACCCATCCCTGGCAGAGACCTCTGGCCATCTCGCATGCCCTTCTCTCTCACTGCCTCCCATACCAGCCACACCCCCCTCATGCCCACCAGCCTTCCTCCTTCTGGAACCGACCTGAAGCCTGAGCTTAGCGTGTCCTTCCTGATATTTACAGAACAATTTGTGTCTGATGATGATGACAATGATACCAGGGAACACTTGGTCCTTCTCTCCATGCCTCATAAAATAGCACCTCTCATCTTCACAGCGACCCTTGACATAGACACAACTTTTTACTTATGTCATTTCACAGATAAGGAAACTGAGTTTTAATGTCATATAGCTTGTAAGCAGCAGAGGGTTTAAACCAGCACTGGAGCCTTTGATGCTTTCACAGACAGAATGCATCCTGGCTTGTCTGTGCTTCTTATTTTAGTCTTGCTGGAAAACCGCTCCCATTTAATAAAAGAGGACATTAGTTGGTTCCTCTTCTGTGGGCATCAGCCCATTATTGTCCCCTCCTGGGGATTAGGGAGGAGTGCTTAATAACAGCTAATAACTGTTTATCAGCAGTCTGGGAGTTTGAGGCTGCAGTGAGCTATGATGGTGCCTTTATAGTTCAGCCTGGGTGACAGAGCAAGACCCTGTCTCTACAGAAAATTTAAAATATATTTTTGGATGGGGTATTGTGCACCCGTAGTCCCAGCTACTCAGAATGCTGAGGCAGGAGTATCACTAGAGCCCAAGAGTTGGAGGCTGCAGTGAGCTGTGAGACCCTGAGTCTAAAAACATACAAAAACAAACAAACAAAAAAACAAATCTGCTGCATGCCAGGCCCTGTTCTAAGCCAATGACAGACCTGATTTCATTTACCTCCCTGCAGACTTGCCGTCTTTCCATGTAATTACTATTGTTTGTTGTCTCCAGCTGGCCCAAGTTCACACGGTCTGATTCCAGATGACCTTAAGACCTGTGGAAAGAGCCAATGGGCTTGATAAAAGACGGGATCCGACCCCTCCCATACAGTCCAGAGGCAGGAGCAGGAATGCACGACCGCAGGTCTCAACCCCCGGCCAGAGCTTGCCTGAGAGCTCCCCAGCCCCGATCTCCAGGGAGCTCTTGTTAACAGGCAGATCCTGATTGAGCAGGGCTGACAGGTCTCTGCATTTCTGAGGAGCACCCAGGTGATGCCAGGCTGTCAGTTGCAGACCATGTTTTGAACCTCAGTGGATCTCATCCTGAATGTAGGCCTAGTAGTGAGTCGGGCAGAAGGTTCACACCTGTCTGCTCACAGAGTAAGGCCTTTCCCACATGCATTTCATTCTAGAAATTCCTTGTTGGTGTGCTTGGTAGTGTCTCAGTGTGCAAACAGGTGTGCCTTCCCATCTGAAGGCCACAGAGGTCAGAGGGCAGAAGTGGTGTGTGAGACCCAGGCTGGAGAATGTCTACACAGCGGGTTTCTGGACAGGCTGTGAGCTTTGATAGTGAGCTTTTAACTTGGTGGCAGATGTGTCATCCTCACAACTGATGCCCTTCATGTCAGCACTTTTGTTATTTTGATGGTGACACATGGAGCATCTGAGGAGATGGCCTAAAGTCCAGGGCATTTAGAGGGAAAGCACAATGCCTGACCTCAAGGAGCTCACCATCCAATGGGGCAGCAGGCCCCATACCAGTGGAATTGGTCAACTGTGGGCATATGTACAGAGGACTGCAGGGGCTCTGTCTGCAGGCGCTGAGGGAGCAATTTTTGGGCTGAATCTCATTCTAAGGAGATGCCAAGTGAAAAGGAGAGCCATGAATTCCAACCCATGAGCAAACGCCCAGCGTCAGCAAAGGTCATGAGTTGGGTGCCACATTGGAAGCACCCTTTCTCGCTGATGTCCCCATTTTACATTTCTGGACATTGAGGCCCAGAGGGTGGAAGTGCCTACGCTGAATAGCCTTGGGGGAGACTCCACAGAGGAGTGAACATTGAGGGCTTTGAAGGATGTGTAGGATTTTGCCTGGTGAGAAGCGGAGGATACTCAGACTCAAGACAAGTCGCTAAGGAGTGGCAGAGAAATTTAGACAGAGGGAATGGAGTGTGTGGAAACCTAGAGGCGGTTGCAGGAAATGACTAGCAGGCATGGTTTTTCCAAGGCCACGATGCCTTTCAGGGACTGAGCATGGACTGTAACCCAGGTCTCTGACTCTCAATGTGGGTACTCACTGTGGGGTTGTAGACCCTGACCTCTTGAGCTGTCAGATTGAAATTTCATGGCAACATGGGAGAGCACTGGAACCACTCATTGAACCAAGAACAGACCCCTGATGAACTCCATGTGGGTGAGATATGAGGAGGTCCCATGAGAATTCAAGTCCTGGGAACGTTCATGGAACCCAAATACCAGATGAGCTCCATGCCTACACTGAATAGCCTCTCTCTCCATCTCTCTCCCTCTCCCTCTCTTTCACACACACACACACACACACACACACACACACACACACACACACACATTATTGTGAGCTGGTTTCAGGATTTCATCTCCTTTCTTTTGGGGGAACTTGGGGGCTCCAGCTTAACTCCTTTCTTCCCTGGCCCCGATTACTCCTTCTGCCTCATTTCTTGGTTCTAAGTAGTATGGAAGTCCGTGTCTTTGCTTTTATTCAGTGGCACCTCCGGCTTCCTATAACTGGATCTGTGCTATACACAAATCAATCAGAAAGGGATGCCTTCTGAGTCACTGGCACATGACTCTAGCGTGTATTACATCAGATGAGAGAAATGAGCAAACGCTCCAGAAAACAGGTGTTCTGGAGACTGGATTCTATTTGTAGCATAATTCATTGGTATTAACACTGTGTCCTGGTTGCGTTTCCTGAACAGTGGTACAGAACTCTCAAAGATAGGGGAGATCCAAAGGCTGTTTATTATCCCCCAAGCACACTCTGATGGGGCTTTCACATCTCTAGGGCACCAGCCTACATGTTTCAAGGTGTTGGAGTGCTACTATAATAGAGCACTGATGGGTTAGCAGAGCAAGTGCCTGCAGGCCCCCTGCTGCTCCCTCTTGACACAGACTCAGGCTGATGGACTTTTTGTCCTAGTTAGGAAGAGCTGAGAAATGGACTTCCTTCTTGGTCAGATGATATTTTTCATAGCAGTTTGCTAAATGTATCTGCAAGTGTAGCTGTCCTCCCAGGGGGAGAGACCTGCTGACCATTTGAGGATTTTATGGCTTTATGGGATGGTGCGAGACATGTCATTTGCCTGGAAGGTTCTTGGGAGATTTGGGTTGCAGGGTGCATTAGAACTACCCAGAATGTCTCTTGCGGGTCCCTGGGTGACTTTCCATGGTGCTGACTGCCCCTTGTGCTGCCTGAATCCCTGAGGACTCTAACCCGCCTCTCCAGGGGCTCTGCACCTTTTTCCGGTTTTTTTTTTCCTTTCCTGTCCTGTGAAGGCATTGCGGGGCCTACTTTATTACTGAAAACATATAGACTTCATTGATGGTTCGCAACTTACCTGGTGGATTTTGTGCACTGTTGCTAGTCCTGGCAATATTTTTGTCTTTGAAAGTGAGGAGAATTTTGTGCATTGCTTTTTGCTCACAGTTATTCCGTCCCAGCCACATCCGCTAAGGGGAGCCTCTGATGAGCAAGAAAAAGTTACATTTCCTTGAATGAACTAGGTCTGGCTCCTTCTTTGCCAGGCCTGGAGGCCTCTACTTCACTTTGATGTATGTCTGGGAGCCCTGAATTTATAATTTGTCCAGGATTGTACGGGTTCTTCTGTGTAAAGCAAAGGTAATGAGGGTTAGAAGAATTCTCTCTTGCCTTACAATGGGGCAGAATTGGTTAGTTCGTCTCCCCTAAGCAAAATCCATTTCCTTGGGCAGGAAAGCACTGTGCACCATGCAGGTTTTGGAATGTCCGCTTACTTGCTGTGTTGGATTTGGCCAGGCCACTTAATCTTTCTGTGCCTCAGGTGCCCTCATCTGTAAAATGGGGACAATTCCAGTCTTTCACAATTTCTGGGACCACCCAGTGAGATCGAGTCTAGAAAGCACCTAGCCCAGTGCCGAATAGGGAGCAGCCGTGATGCCCCTTCTTCCCAACAAAACTCCCAATTCACTCTGCAAAACACCCAATTCAAGCGACTTGAATTTCCCGTGTCCCACAGGAGCCTTGGGTAATGTCAAAAAATAGCTTGTTTGAATTCTCCTCGAACAGTTAGGCTCTTTGTGTGATTCAGTCTCTCTCTGACCGTAGGTAGCTCAGTGGCCCTGAGCAGCTCCCAGCTTGCTGCCTTCCCTCTTCCCCAGCGTCTTTATTGCAGCAGAGCTTGGCCTAATTACCCAGGGGGTGGTGGCTTCTTTCAAGCCAAGGAGAACTCTTCCACACCTGCCTCTAAGCTGATGCCTGGTGACATTTACCTCGTTTGTGTGGAGCTCCGGAACAAAGAGATGCTAGGACTTCAGAGCCGCTGACAGCTGGTTCCAGGCTGTTCTCTGAGTGCCCCCAGCAAAGGGAGTGGATGAACAGTTGCTCTGCCTGCCTCTTGCTCGCAAAAAGCCCAAGCTGCTGAGGTCACGCTCTGTCCCAGTGAACCTGGCCACAGAGAGCTGACATTGTTGGAATGTGGGGCAGAGGCTTCTGTAATCCCCAGCCCCCCGCTGTGGGGCATGAACAGGGGCTTCTGGGAAATTTGGGTGGCTGGCCTGTGAGGGTCTCTGGAGCCTGTTAAAGCTGGGCAAGCCTCCTGCAGACCAGCAGAGAGGAGGGAAACTGGGTTGTGATGTCAGGCAAGATCGGGGTCAGGTCCTAGGTCTGCTCCACACAAGCTATGTGACCTGGAAACACGACTGAATCTTGGAAAGTTTCAGGTTCTCTGCCTGTAAAACAGGATGATAGTATTGTCTACCTCCTTGGTTGCTGTGAGGTTTAATTGAGACATAATACGTGTAACATACTTTGCACTAATGACACATGGTGACAGCTGTCATTAATGCCGTGGTTGTTATTATTTAGGCAGGGCTGGCCATTAGGAAGAGGCCACTCAGGGTTGCTGCTCGTGTCAGTCATGACTCCAGGGAGGACCATTCACACGCCTCCGAGCTGTGGAAAACAGTGACCCTGAGCAGGCTTTTCCTTGTGAATTAAAAGTGCTCAAAAGCCAGGCACAGTGGCTCCCACCTGTAATGCCAGCACTTTGGGAGGCCGAGGCAGGAGGATCGCTTGAGCCCAGGAGTTCAAGACCCACTTGAGTAACATAGCAAGGTCTTGTTTCTACAAAAAATAAAAGAAGTTAGGCAGGCAAGGTGATGCACGCCTGTAGCCACAGCACTCCAGGCTGGACAACGGAGTGAGACTTCAACTCAAAAAAAAAAAAAAATGCTCAAAGAGCCAAAGTGTTTTAAGTTGAGTTTCCCCAGATATAAGGATATGAGCCTTGGTTGACATGGGAGATGCTGCCAGGATGCCCCTGACAAGCAGGTCCCCACGAATCACTGAAGCTGAACCCCACGGGGACTCTCAGGGAGCTGGTCTAGAACACCCTTCAGAGGTGTCCTGCCTGCCTGAGGAGCAGGACACGGCTCTGCTTATTCTACAGCTCCCCCATCTCATTGACTGAGATTAATAATCCCTGTCAGGTCCAGCCTGTCCCTCCCAGGCCCCAAGGAAGAGAGTCATAGTCACTATCAGCCTGCACTGGGACGGTGAGTGTCAGGGGCAGGCCTGTTAAAGGGGCCCGACAGTATCTACACCATGGGATCTAGCCACCCTCTGCATGTCCTTGGCATTTCCCAATCAACCCCTGAACAGCTGACACCTAGGTGGGAACAACAATATATGTTTCCCCCATGCAAGGGGAAATGTATCATAGGATTGGGGAGTCACCAGGGGCAAGTCTGTCTGCCTGAGCGCAGCCCAGACGGAGTCTCTCCCCAGGATGCCGAGAGCCCTGGGGACCCTCGGAGAAAGGAGTAGGAAGTCACAGTGACTGCATGCTTGTTAGGTCTGACACTGTTACAGATGCCATTGTGTGGATTTCCACCCCAGCAGTGCAGGGTACCTGTAATGATCCCATTTATAGGTAAGGAAAACTGAGGCTCAGTGAAATGAAGACGCCTGCTCAAGGGCACACAGCTAAGTAGGCGGCTGACCCATGTCTGTCTGACTTAAAGCCAGTGCCTTTTCCTCTGGGCACCAGAGCTTTTTGCAAGCGGGACGGCATCTTTTCACTGTTGTCACACGCTGATGGGGAGAACTAGGTGCCCATATTACGGATGGAGGAAATGAGGGGGGCGGGCAGATCAATTGTCTTGGCCACTGTGTGTGCTCTGTGTCTGGATCACCACCGCATGATGGAGAGCCATCTGCAGATAGAAACAGCCTTGGAAGCACGCTCCACTCCCTCCCTCACTGGCTTAGATGGTCATCCAGCGTTTCTGCTGGATGTCAGGAAGCCCTCTGTGATTTCATGCAGTTTTGCCCAAAAGTAAGTGGGCCAATCTACAGGAAGACCCCTCGTCCAGGAGATTAAAGTCTCCTGGATCTGACTTCCCAAAGTTACTCTCCCCACCCCCACCCCACACTGCCCACCCTGATCCATCTCTGGCCCTTTAAGACCTCTGAACACCTTGCCTTTTTTGGTATTCAGGGAATTCAGAGTAACCCTCCTCCCTCAGCTGGGAGAGTTCAAGACTCATTAGCAGAAACTTAAATGCCAAAGGGAGCCCAATCTCAGGTCTTCCTTGCTCCTCCCTCTCTGGCCTGATAGTGTCCAGGCAGGCTGGAGGCTTGGGGGTGCCACATCCCCCTCCCCTTCCCTTCAGTCTAAGGACAGCTGGTGAGGAGGCAGACCTCCAGCTACCCCCTCCTCAGTCCCTGCAGCCCACAGGGCAGCTCATTCACATCCATCTCTGAATGACCCACCCAGTATTCATGCCCCCATTTTAGAGGTGAGAACATTGAACCTCTGAATCTTGGTAAACTTGCCTGTGATCAAAGACAAGGAGGGATGGCGCTGTCAGGGGGCGCCCTGTGGAAGAGAGCTGCCCATTTTACAGTTGAAGATGCTGAGTTCCAGAGAGGAGGAGCAGGATCAGAATTAGAACTCATGTCTCCTAGTCACTGGTCTGCTGTTCCTTGGCTAGGACAGCTT
>NW_007235099.1:9911-19847 GCF_000164805.1 Carlito syrichta
AAACACACATTGTTATTCCTGCCTAAGTGTCAGCTGTTCAGGGGATGATTGGGAAATGCCAACCCCCTGGTGGCATTGAGCTGGGCAGGCGGGAGGTTGGCTGAAGCTCAGCCTCTTCTCTGTTCAGAGGGGGGGAGCCACCTCTCAGCTAACCGGTTGCCAGGCAACCCAGAAAAAGTCCCTGAGGTTATTGTCTCCACATGCACAAACACCCACAGGACGACTCACCCTTGGAGAGGTCTGATGTGCAACCACACAGTTATTTTCAGAAGTACACAAACGCTCATGGCCATGGTCAGATGCCCATTTTCTGATACCAACCAGGCAGGTGGACACCACACTTGCCATGGGCAGACCCGCTGTGCAGAAGAACAAGGTCCACGGGGTCACACCTGCATTCTCAGAGCTGGCTATCCACATCCCCAACCGGGCAGGTACATACTTCCACTGCCACAAACATAGTCACACACACACATACACGGGTGCATACACCATCACATACACCCTTCACACTCAGACATATACTGTGTGCACAGTGATAGACACACATTTGGTGTCATGTCCCACCACCTGACACAACCTCATTGCCACCCAGCCACCCTGATACTCAGCGCCTCCTGCCCTGTCAGTGCACAGGTACACCCCTCACGTGCCCAAACTCCCCTCACCTCTTTGGACATCACACGTCTTCCCCTGCACAGTGCTGTTTGGGGTCTCTGACCTACCAGGGTGATGAGAGGGGGCTCAGGGTTGGACCCACCTTAGAGGATAAGAGATGATGGGTCGGTACCCCCACAGAGTGCCCAGGACTGCCCCAGTCCCAAAGGGACTTCCTTTGGCCCCCGCCTTAAAACCACTGCCTGTGGCAACCCTCCCAGTCCCCGCTCATGACCCAAGGGGATTTCAGGATGGGATCCTGGGGGAAGAGGCAGGTTAACAATGTGAAAATGGTTCCAGAGACTCAGGGTCAAGATCTGGACACTTGGGTAAAGAGAATCAGACTCCAGTGTCAGGCAACTTCGGAGAGACAGCCTGGACTTTCTAAAGGTTTGTGTTCATGAGTGGTATGAACATTGAAGGGTAGAGGAGAGATAAAAGGAGTGAAATGAGTGTTTTGAAATGCTAAAGCAAGTAGTGGCTTTTTTTTTTTTTTTTTTTTTTTTTTGGAGTTGGAGTCTCACTTTGCTGTCCAGGTTGGAGTGCAGTGGCACCGTCACAGCTACCACAGCCTCTACTTGCTGGGCGACTCAGCCTTCCAGTGGACTACAGGCACACACCACCATGCCTGGCTAATTTTTTATTTATTGTAGAGACAAGATCTCGCTATGTTGCCTAGGTTGGTCTTGAACTCCCAGGTTCAGGCAAGTCCTCTTGCTTTGGTCTCCCAAGTACTGGTATGACAAGTGTGAGTCACCATGCCCAACCAAGGTAGTTGGCTTTTTAAAGAGTGATAGCCCAGGGGAGTGCGGACTTGGGAGTTCAGACATTCCTGGGTTGGAACCCAGACCCTGCTGCTTGTCAGCTACTGTGTGGCCTTGGGCAGGTCCCTTCCCCTCTCGGAACCTTTCCCTTTTTATAATGGGGAGAGTGAAAGTCCCCTGGTAGGGGTAGGAAGGTTCCATCATATAAGGCTTGCCAAGCATTTCCACAGTGTCTGGCACACAAAGAGTGCTCGATCAATTAGTATCGTGAAGAGTAGAGGGGAGGAGGGGCACACAACATCAATAAGGGTGCTTGGTCCTAATCCAGGCAAAGTGTGGTCCAATGGGAGGGCCCAAACTTCATCTGTAAACCACCTATGTACCTCATCCTGACTTGTACCCCACATCATTAAAATAAAAAAAAGTTTTTAAAAAAGAGAAAAAAGTAGCAAGAGCTTGGACAGCTTAGATGCCAGTCCCAGTTCTGACACTTATAAGCTGGAGGAACTGTGTTGCATGGTTGCAGTCCTCTGAGCCTTGAGGTTCCTCATCTGTAAAAATGAGGATCCTTATAGGACCAGGGTGAACACAGCTCAGCCTAACTCCTGGCAGTTAGCGCATGATCAATACATAGTAACTCTAATGAAAACCATGTGGTGATAGGAATACAACCATCTAATCTTCATAATGGTATTGTTATTATTGGAAGAAGCCTGGCTTTGGAGGCAGACACCTGGCTCCAATCTGTATCGTTTGCCAGCTCTGGGCTCTAGAAGCCAGCAAGCCTCCCTGGGCTTCAGTGTCCTTATCTGTGAAACAGGGGTGGCCGTAGCATTGACCCCCACATAGCTGCTGTGAAGATTAAATGGGTCCAGAGCCCCCATCACAAAGCCTGGCGTTGGTGGGAATTCAGTGGACACTAGCAGAGTGGAAAAAGGAAGGCCAGCATCTTGCTGCCCTGTGCCCTGAGTTGGCTTCTGGATAAGGAAGTTTCTGGTTAAGCGAGACCCTATGCACACTGCCAGTACCTCCCGCCTGTGCTGTGTGGTCTTTAGCTCAGACGTCTCCTTCCTCCCACCCTCGCCATGTCCCACACATTCCACGAGCATCATTAAGTTTTCCTCTGGGTGACCTAATGGACTCCCTCTCAGCACCCCCAAACACAGGATGAGAGACTGTCTGGTGTTTCTCCATGGAGCACTGGTGGCATTTGGGACGTGACAGTTCCTCGTTTTAGGGGCAGAAGGACGTCCTGTACAGAAGGTGCCCAGCTCTTGCCCCAGCCCCTCAGGGACTAGTGGGGGCCCAAGCCACTGGGGCAATTGAAAGTGCCCCCACACTTTGCCAGACATTCCCTGGGTAGCGGGCATGAGAGTCACCTTCTAGCCTAACCCCCAGTCCCCATTTATATGTGGGGAAACTGAGGCCTAGAGGGACCACAGAGCAGTCCAACAGCATCCGGACATCACCACCGCCACCGCCTCTCACCAGGCTGGGGCAGAGACAGGGAAAGCTGAGATGGCAGAGGTGTGAGTGAGTCTGGGGTGAGTCCTGGAGATTAGCCATTTCACCTCATTCTTGATGTCCTTTTGGTTTGCTTGACTTGCCTCCGCAGTGGACTTCAGGCTGCCAAGTGGCAGAAGTAATTACTAGGGTGCCTTTGATATTATGATGCAAAATTATCACTCATAAACACCCTCCCCTCATACTTCTGCTCAGAGGAGTAATTCCATATCTTTTTCTCTGCACATAAATATAAATATATATGTGTATGCTAAAAAGCAGCTTTACACTGAAGATAGACCCAGATACTGATGCAGATAGAGCCATGTGGTTTGGGTAACTTGCTTTGCTCTTCCCGAAGGCTAACATTTTGTTTCTGAGACAAGTGTCCATCAGTTTTTGCTAACGGTGGGGCCTTAGATTTGTCACATGACCTCCCCTTTCCAAGTCCTGTTTCTTTCATCTGTGAGATGAGAGTTTATGACGAACCTCCTTGCATGGTTTTCAAAAAGGTGATGTGAGCTGGTGTTTTTAAAGGGCTCAGCAGAGCAGGTGACATGTAGTAGGGACTCAGCAAACAGCAGCTATTCTTGTGCCTATGGTTTTGAACTACATGGTGTTGACAGCGTCCTTAGCTTTGTTCTTCAGAAAGGGTGTATACAATTCAAAACTTGAGGAATAACTGAACCCAGTTTTAAATGTGTATCATGAGCCTTTTGATACATTTCATAGGGGGGGCTTTTTATTTTTCATCCATCTTTATTTTTCACATAAAAAATACGAAGTGAGTATAGAAACGGTTAGAAAATAATTTTACAAAAAGTTGGCAATAAAAACGACCTATAATCCTACTGGATGGGTCAGAGTTCTCCAGAGAAACAGAACCAGTAGTATAGATGGATAGATGTTTTAGGAGATTTATTTTAAGAAACTGGCTCACATAATAGTGGAAGCTGGCAAGTCTGAAATTTATTGGCAGGCCAGCAGGTGGGGGACTAAAGTGGGAGTTAATGCTGCAGCATTGAGACAGAATTTCACCTGCTCCAGGAAGCCTTTTGCTTTTAATGCCTTCACCTGATTAGGCGAGGCTAACTCACATTATCAAGAGTAATCTCCTTTACTTAGAGCCAACGAAACATAGATGTGAGTCACATATAAAAATGCCTTCATAGAAACTTCTAGACTAATATTCGACCAAACAACTGGGCGCCACGACCTAGCTGAGTTGATGCATGAGATTTATCCACCACACCTACTATGCAGAGATGCCATGGTTATTAACACTTTGGTGTGTGTCTCTCTAGAGGTTGATATTGATAGGTACTTTAAAAAAAAAAACAAAATTGATATTTTATAATATTTGAGGTTTCCTGGTCTCAGTTTTTATTTCATGTGGTATCTGGAACACATCTTCATCTGGCTAAAATAACATTTGACACCACTACATTCACCAGGGACAGAGAGCTCCATAGTGTTGTCATTCTGACTTTATTTGCCCAACACCTCATTGGTGGATGCCTGGGTTGTTTCTAATCCTTCACTTTTTTTTTTTTTTGGAGTCAGAGTCTCACTCTGTCACGCAGACTGGAGTGCAGTGGCACGCTCCCGGCCACTGCAACCTCGACCTGCTGGGCTCACGCAATCCTTCCGCCTCAGCCTTCCAAGTATCCAGAACTACAGGCGTGTGCTATCATGCCCGGCTAATTTTTGATTATTGTACAGACGAGGTCTCCCAGGTTGCCCGGGCTGGTCTCAAACCCGAGGGCTCAGGCAATCCACTTGCCTCGGCCTACCATGGTGCTGGGATTACAGGCTTGAGCCACTGCGCCCAGCCCACTTCTTTTTTAAAAACTGTATTTATTGTTTTAGAGTTGTGGTGCACACGTGAGGATTTGCTACGTAAGTAAGCTATGATGCAGGTGAGGTCTGGGCTTTTAGTCGGCCTTCTCTCCCCAATCGTGAACCTGATACCCCGTGTGTTGCCACAAGTCCTCCTCCCTCCTTCCTCTCTCCCTCCCTTTCCCGAGCGGGGTCCAGCGTCAGCGGATCCCACCCTTTTGCTCACGTGACAGGTGATCAGGGCCCATTCATGAGTGAGAATGTGTGGTATCCAATTCTTTGTTCCTGCGATCGTTCACTTAGTATGATGGTCTCCGGTTGCATCCATGTTGCTGCAAAGGCCGGCATGTTGTTGTTCTTCATGTCTGCATAACATTCCATTATGTATATGGGCCACATTTTCTTTATCCAGTCCACTTTCAATGGGCTTCCGGGTTGGCTCCATGTTTTTGCTATAAGAATCCCTCACTTGCTAATTTTTAAAAAATGTTTCAGCGAGCATCCTTCTTGATGAACCTTCACGCACATCTGTAGCGGACACTATGAATGCCTTCCCAAGTTCCCTCTACTTGGTGACAATGATTCACGTCTTCCCACCTCTCTGAAAAATGGCCGTGGGCCCTGCAGGAGCAAGCAGCCTCTCCTGGGCTGTTAATCCCCACCCTGGGGGGCAGCCCCCCACTAATGGCTGACTGACATTGGAGGCAGGACACACAAGGCCAAGGCCAGCACCTCTTTGCCTGAGGTGGGACCAACTCTGTGGTGTGGTTTGCCTCCAGGGCTCCCTGTGGGCTCAGGCTGGAGGCGAGGCCCAGCTGAGGTCACACCGCTCCATTCCTGTCTGGTGTCCCTGCTTCCAGTGGATCCGGCCTAAGGCAACATCTCTGGATACTTTCTCAAGCAATGACTTCTACTGCAGATTTGGCAATGACCTCTCATTTTCTACTGTGCAGCTGCTGTATTTCTGGGCTAAGTTTCCTAAAGGGCGTCCCTCCGACCTATCCGTCCCTTGCAGCCTGGAGGTAGAGTCCTAGGTGGTAGAGACTCCTGAGGCCCAGGCCTTTCCCCCTAAACCCAGGACAATTTGCGGGGAGGGGCACCTGATGCTGGTAAGAAAGGACAGGACATCTTGGACCCTCTGCTCCGCTTGGTCCTCCAACACTTGGCCCTCTCCGGATGAGATCGTAGAGTAAGTCATTTCCCTGAATGGGGTGTCACCCCCGTCGAGACGGAGGAAGTGAGGCATAGGGGTGCTGACAAAGAGAAGGGCATAGTAGGGCTCAGGACGAACTTTGTTTCAGTGGCCTGGGTGGCCGACAGAGATGCCAGGGCTGAAGAGAACATTCTTTGATTTATCAAGCTCCTTGGCTGTGAGCAGGCCTGTTCAAGAACAGAAAACATGGTTACTCTTTCTGTCTCTGCTTTGGCACGCTGTGTGACCTTGGGCAGGACTCTTGCCTTATCTGGGCTTCAATTTATGAGCACTTCCTTTAAAACACGGTTCTCCAAACTAGATCTGACTCCCCCTTTTCCTCTGGCTCCTCAGATGGAAGTGCAGTGTTCCGAGGCTGCTTCCGCAGGCCAGACAACCTCTCCTTGGCCTTGCCTGTGACGGCTGCCATGCCAAATATGTCTGTGGACAAGTGCGTGGACCTCTGCACAGAGAAGGTGAATATGAGGTCGGGCTTACAATGTGAGGGGAGGGGCGACGCAGAACAACTGAGGAGCAGGGACGGGGTGCTTGGCTGAAGCAGTGGCTCAATCAGGACGGAGGAGGTCGCTGATGGTGATCTGTGGCATGGGAGAGGGATATGGCCATTTCCTGTGGATCCAGGAGGTAGGAGTGCATGGATCTGATTTTTCCCTGTGAAAAAATGTGTTCTAATAGAGAAGAATGCTTGGGAATGAGTGTGGCATTTGAACCGGGCCTAGAAGCATGAGAAGGGTGTCAGGTAAAAATGAGTTCCCCATCCCTGGAGGCGTGCAAGCAGAGGCCAGACATTGGGCACTGGACAGCAGTTGGATTGGATAATGCAGGGATCCTCTTCTCACCCTGAGGTCCTAGGTGGCCAGATAGGTCTCCTTCCTCCCTAGCCAAGGAGCTCCTCGAGGGTAAGAGCTATGTCTCATACATTTTGTACCCTCTTCAATACCCGGTGCAGAGCTGGATGCACAACTGGCACTTGGCACCATCCAGGGAGCTCCAGCTTTCCCTCAAATGGAGCTCATTACTTGCATGTCCAGAGGAGTGCCATCCCTCTCCTACCACAGAAAGGAGGCTGGGCTTTTCATTCATCCACTCTGCAAATATTTAATGAGCACCTACAATGTGTCAGGACCCTAGCTTAGTGCCTCAGATGCAAAGTAACAAGATATGGCCTCCATCCTCAAGGCTGCAGGCATGTGCTGGGGGCTTGCCTACAGCTCCTGCTGGGTGCCCAGGCCTCACTCCAGGTCCTAGGTGCCACCCTCTGCCCTGATTCGCCCTCTGTGGTGGTTTCTGTCACTGGGTTCCTGCTCCAGGAAGCATCTCTCAGGAAGACCAAGAGGCTGCAGCATCATGGTGGTGGCTGCTTGTTGGAAGTATCCTCCGTGCAGTCCTCTTGCCATGGGCCACACTTCTCATGACAAGCCTGAGTTTGAAATTTTCGTCTCCAGTTCACATATGAGAAAACCAAGACTCAGATGTGTGAAGTCACTTGCCCAAGTTCACAGCAGAAGGGAGTGGCAGAGCCTGGGGCTGACCCTGGGGATTGACCTCAATTCCAGGCTTTGAACTCCTGAACAGCCCTAAAGACCCCACAGAGAGGTTTCCAAGAGCCATCCAAGAGTGGGCAGCCTACCTTAAGGCTCCACACATTTCCCGAGGGCTTGTTGAGCTCCTAGGAGGCGTCCTGGAAAGTCAGGGGTGGGCTATAAAGCTTGTGAGATTAAAGAAGTTGTGACCATCATCTGGTCCAGCCCTTTGCCCTGGTCAGGAATCTCTCCCAACCACACGGCACCCCCCCAAGCTGGACATTCCTCACTGCCTTAGGGCCCTGGGGGAGCCCCACCCCCTAGAAGTGGGGGGACAAGCACGCAGGAGGCAGGAGGTCACAGAGCAAACCAGTGTAACGAAGTGCCAGACTGTATGCAGGACTGGAGATAAGTGAAGTGCGTGTGAGTGGACAGGGAGGCCCCTCGGCAAACCTCCCTCTCCCTGTTTTCTCTGAAAGGGGCCACAGGAAAGAAACCGAGGGGTTGAGTGGACGTGGATGTAGAGCTGCTTGGCGGTGGGCTTGGATTTAGGGTGTCAGAGGGGGTACCAATATGGGCTACTAGTTGGGAAGCGTCATCTGTCCCAGCCCAAGCTGCCCCGCCATCAGCACCTCTCCCTGCTCTTCAGTGAGATACTGTGGCTGGTACTTAAGATTGAAAGGGAACTGGATGAAGAAAATGTGAACACACATGATGGGATATTGTGCGGCCATAAAGAAGAACAAAATCATGGCCTTTGCAGCCAGCAACATGGGTGCAGCTGGAGACCATCATACTAAGTGAACGATCACAGAAGCTGAGAACGGACTACTGTGTGTTTGCACTCATAAGTGAGCCCTGATCACTGGTCACATGAGCAGAAGAGTGGGATCAGCAGATGCTGGACACCGCTAAAAGAGGGAGGGAAGAAGAGGGGGACACATGGCAACACACAAGTACCAGGTCCACTGTCAGGGAGAGAGAGCCTGCTAGAAGCCCAAACTTCACCTGCATTCAGCCTACTTATGTAGTAAATCCTTGCTTGTGCCCCATAAGTCTAAAATAAAGTAATAATTTAAAAAAATTTGCTAGGAAGAAACCAAACCTACCATGACACAGCTCACCAGATCCAGCCACATAGGTGTGACCATGGTTTGTTACCAGGTGAATCCTGGACTAGCTACCAGCTAGAACTCAGGGCTGTAGGTCTGGTTTAGAAGCAAATTGGGCAAAGGACAGTTCCCTGCCTACCAAGTCTCAAGTCCATCCTGCTCCCACTTTGCTGTCCCGTGGAACAAATGAAGCAATCAGTAACAGCTCTCCCAGTGGACTCTGGACACATACAGGTTTCAGTGTCTTCTTTGGCTTAAAAGAACAGATGCAGACAGCTTTTCCCGAAGCATGGGTTCCATGTCACCATTAGACCCAGAGGCATTTACCACAGTACGTTGTATGCCAGTGAGAAGGGGATTTCTTTTTCAGTTCTCTTTCAAGTCCTCAGGAGAAGGCTTTATCTCAGTACTATGGTGTCAACAGCTTTCTACTGTCAATGACTGTCTCTTTTGCAGGAAAAATGAACCAACCCCTGGCTCAGAGTTTCCACAGTCGAGAGTCCCTAGGTAGAATTTAATTACACTGTTCTGTGTCCATAGTATTTACATTGACAGTATGGAAATGTATGGAGGTGTCCTTGTCCACAGGTGTGACCTGTGGTGACACTATCAAGATTCCTTTGAAATTTCAGTTTCAAAAAGTGAGTTGAGCCGGGCTCGGTGGCTCAGCCTGTAATCCCATGCCTTGGGAGGCTGAGGTGAGTGGATTGCCTGAGCCCACGGATTCAAGACCCGCCTGGGCAACTTGGTGAGACCTCATCTCTACAATAAATAAAAAAATTAGCCGGGTGTGGTAGTGCACGCCAGTAGTTCCAGCTATTTGGAAGTCTGAGGCGGAAGGATCGCCGGAGCCCAGCAGGTCGAGGCTGCAGTGGCCGGGAGCGGCCACTGCACTCCAGTCTTGGCAACAGAGTGAGACTCCAAAAAAAAGAGTTGACTTAAAGTATACAAATATGAGGGAGGACCCCCCAAAAACCCGGAATTCATTTATTAAAAAGTGAGTATTTGTTCTTGCATGTTTAAACTTCAAAGTACTCACTATTGAGATGCTTTTCATACTGCTCAGAAGTTTTTGAACTTGTCAGTATTGATGCCTTGTAGCGTTTCTGCCATTTGTTTGTTTCACCGCTTCCACATCAGCAAAACGTTTCCCTTTGAGGATTTTTTTCATCTGGGGAAACTTGGGGTGAGATTGGGGAATAGGAAGGGTGGGGCATGGGGGTCATGCCATTTGGGGTCCAAAGCTGCTGAACACTCAGTGTCGTGTGGGCATGTGTGCTCTCCTGGGAGAAGGACCAGCCTCTTGTTTGCCACAACTCGGGATG
>NW_007235100.1:0-19528 GCF_000164805.1 Carlito syrichta
CTTTTTCCTGTACTCTTGTGAAGTACGTTGTTCCATTTTCCCCTTTTCTTCTGTGTTTAGTACTTTCTTTAGTGTTTCATGTAGAGGTGGTTTGGTGGCTAAAAAGAGAAGACCACCAAAACCCCAACTTTAACAGAAGAAACCAAATCACCAAAATAAGAGCCCATATACTGGACATGGAAGACAATAATATCGTTGAAACAACAACCAAAAAGAAACTGGTTATTTGAAAGAATTAGCAAGACTGAAGGACCCCTCATCAGAATGACCTAGCAAAAGAGAGAAAAAGCCCAAATAAACATAATGAGAAATACAAAAATCAAATGACAACTAACACTAAAAAATAAGAAAATGATCAGCGATTACTATCTACACCTGTATGGAAACAAACATGACAACCAAAATTAAATGGAAGATTTTCTGATATCACAGCTCCCCCCAGGTTGAAACAAGAAGACACTGAGACACTAAATAGACAACACCCCAGGAAATTGAGTCTGTCAAACGAAAGCTACCCCAAAGTAATACACAAGATTACTAGAGACTATTATGTTCACCTACATGTACACAAACTTGATACACTAAATGAAATGGAGAACTTTCTAACATCACAAACCTCGCCAGGTATAAACACAAAGACATTGAGACTCTACATAGACCAACAGCAACCCAGGAAATGATTCTGTCATAAGAAAACTACCCTGAAGAAACCCAAAAGTTATTAGAGACTACTATGTACACATATGTAAACAAACTTGATATCTTAAAGAAAATGGAAAATTTTCTGACATCACATAACCTCCCCAGGCTGCAACAAGAAAACATTGAGACACTAAATAGACCAATAACTGCCCAGGAAATTGACTCTGTGATACGAAAACTGCTTACAAAAAATAAGCCCTTGATCAGATGGCTTTCTAGCAGAATTCTACAAAACGTACAAGGAGGAGCTGATTCCAATTATTTGCAAAATAATCAGGCAATTGAAAAAGATAAAAAGATGGTATTCTCCCCAAACCATTTTATGAAGCTAATTCTACACTGATACACAAACTGGTTAAAATTCAACAAAAAAGAGGACTACAGGTCAATGTCCCTCATGAATTTAGATGGAAAATTCCTCAACAAGACTTCAGCAAATCCGATCCAAAAATACATCACAACAATCATCCACCATGATCAAGTTGGCTATATCTCCAGGATGTAGGGCAGCTTTAACATTTACAGGACCATAAATGTAATTAAATACATTAACAGTTGTAAAAACAAGAACCATGTAAAACCATGAAAAATCGAAAATCTCATTAGATTGAGAAAAAAACTTTTGATAAAATCCAGCATCTTTTTTGATTAAAAACTCTCAAAGACCTAGGTATAGAAGGATCATATCTCAAAATAGCAAATGCAATCTATGAAAAACTCGCTGCTAACATGTTGCCAAATGCAAGAAACTGAAAATATTTTCCCTGAAACACTAAAGAAGACAATGCTGCCCACTCTCACCCCTCTTGTTCAACATTGTGTTGAAAATTCTTTCTAGGGCAATTAGAAAAGAGAAGGAAATCAGCAGTATCCAAATAGGAAAAGAGGAAGTCAAGTTATCCCCCTTTGCTGATGATATGATCCTATACTTGAGAATCCAAAAAAACTTGTCAAAACCCTGGTTTCACTGATAAAGGTCTTTGGCCAAGCCTCACACTACAAAACAAATGTGCAAAAGACAGTTGCATTCTTATACAACAAAAACAAGCAGGCAGAGACCCATATTTAATACATGATCTCATTCACAATAACCATACATACAAGAAATAACTTGGCAGCTTCCTAAACAGAGAAGTGAAAGACTTTTACAGTGAGAACTACAAAACACAGCTTAAAGAAATCCTAGAAGACACAATCAAATGGAAAAAACATTCCATGCTCAAAAAATTAACTTTGTTAAAATGTCCATCCTACCAAATAAAATCTACAGATTCAATAGAATGGCCATTAAATTGCCAACATCATTGTCTCAGAATGACAATACAGAAATTCATAATAAAACATAAATGATCACGGATAGCCAAAACAATCCTTAGCAAAAGAAACAAGCTGGAGGTATCACACTTCCAGACTTTAAACTTTACTTAAGGCCATAGTGATCCAAACAGCCTAGCATTGATACAAGAACAGTCATATAGACCAATGGAACAGAATGGAGATTACAAAAGCAAATTCTCTCTTTTTTTCAACCAAAGCATCTTTGATAAAGCGTTTAACAACAACCAATGGGGAGAGGAGAACCTACTCAGTAAGTGGTGCTGGGAAAACTGACTGATCACACGCAGAAGATTGAAACAGGAAACCTACCTATCACCATACACAAAAATTAACTCTACATGGATCAAAGACCTAAAGATAAAACCTCAAACTATAAGAACTTTAGAAAACGCATGAGACACCCTTTTGGAAATTGGAACTGACAACCAATTCCTTATCAGAAACCTGAGTGCCCATTCCATAAGAAAAAAGGTAGACAAGTGGGACCTCATCAAACTGACAAACTTCTGCAAAGCAAAAGAAACAATCAAGAGATCAGAGAATAACCCACAGAGTGGGAAAAAGTATTTGCCAACTCTATATCTGACAAAGGCCTACATATAGGATCTATAGGGAATTCAAACATGACCGAAGGAAAAAAGCAAACAGCCCCATTAAAAAGTGGGCAAAAGACATGAATAGACACTTCTCAAAAGAAGATATATGGGCAGTGAAAAACAGGAAGATGTGTTCAGGCTAACTCATCATCAGAGAAAAGCAAATCACATTGCTATACCACCTAACCACAATAAGAATGTCCGTCATTAATAAAACACATTGCTATATCACCTAACCCTATAAGAATGTCAATCATTAATAAAACACATTGCTATATCACCTAACCACAATAAGAATGGCCATCATTAAAAAAACAAACTGATACTATGAGTATGTGGAAGAAAGGAACACTTCTATGCTACTGGTGGGAATGCAAACTTGTGCAGCCTCCTTGGAAGACAGTGTGACGATTTCTGAAAGAACCAATCATGCTGCCCATTGAAGCTTGACTGGACAAAAATAATGTGGTACATATACACAATGGCATATTATGCAGCCATAAAGAAGGACAAACATATGGACTTTGCAGCAACTTGAATAAATTTATTGTCGATTATTCTCAATGATTTATCACAGAAACAAAGAACAGATTACCATATGTTCTCTCTCATAAGTGTATCTTGAACAATTATCATAATACTATAGGAAAGGGATAGGCAGTAGTGGAAAACTGCAGGGGTTGGGATTGGGATTAGCATTTGAGGGAAACTGCTAGGGGAGGGTGGGGCACATCACTTCAACAAATGTACCTGCATAATCAACGTTTGTATACCTAATCCGGAATTGTACCCCACATCTGTAAAATTAAATATAAAAAGAACAAAAACAAACAGCAACCTATTAAAAAGTTGGGAAAAATATGAATAGAATATTTTATTTTAATATGAAGATATTGAAGGGTAATCTTGATATTCAGCCTTGGACCAATCTAACTCACTGTGTACCACAAACCAAGCTAGACTACAAATGGAACTAGGGATAATTTCAAAATTATTTTTATCTTTATACTTACAGAGTTATTATTGAAGCTATTACAGCAGAAAATGAAATTTTTAAAAGTGATATTTAATTCATAAATTAAGAGAGAAAACACAACTAAACAAAATTATAAGACTGTATATAATAGTTTCCAGGTCTGGATAATGCAAAAGTCCATTTATATCCCCAAGTTCCTCCCTGACCTAATTTTAAACATATAAATCCAACATGTCAGCTTCATTCCTAGCTGACATCCACCAAGTTTGGATATGGTGACTTTCCTCCTAAGGGTCACGCAGATAGGAAAATGGACTTGTAGGAGAATATAAGTCTTCTGAAATTTGCTTAGAAGGTCCAGAAATGTCCCAACAGATTCTCTCTCTACCGTGCTGAACAGAACTACTTCACATCTCACATGGATATCAACACTGATAAGGATATAATAAGAATGTTTCAGTGATAGCGAACATTTTTATTCTACAAGATGGAGACATACTGACACGGAATTTTCAATAATTAAATTTTCATAACATTAATATAACTATGACCAAATCATTACCTACATCCTCTCTGAATAATTCCTAATGATGATTGAATTTCATCCCTACTCTCAGTTTGCAAGACTGAGCTTCCAAAAGCATCAAGACAACAAAAACAAAATCAGTGCAGTAAAACTCTACATATCATCGTCACCAAATTCAAGTGAACCAATATTTTTCTGAGCATAACTATTTCTCTGAATACTTTATGTTTTACTGTTTACAAAGATATTAGCACACTCAATCCTCCTCAAACATATTTTCTCCAGTTTCTCTAAGTTCGTATTTTGTACTTGGTTTCTTCTCTGAACACTTACAGGATTTTATTTTGTTTTATTTTATTTTATTTTAAAGATGTGGTTTACAAACGGTCATGGATTCTTTACAGAGGTGAAAATGAGCTGTCAGAACTTTCCTTAAATCTCACCATGAAATTCATTACTTCGTTTAATTCTCCTTCTGGCCATTATGAATGACTTCTCATGGCTTGTTTAATTTGAAGACATCACCATTAAATATGCACACCAGCTCTTTTTGTCTCTCTGACAATTTGCTTTGAGTTTTTCCACTAGTATTTTACCGTAATCCAACGTCCTGCCACACTTGCTTCTAATAATACCCACAGTGTCATCAAATCTTTGTTTTATTTTTTTCAACCAGAATAATTATTTATTTGCTTGTAATGAACATACCCTGCAAAAATATTAAATAAAGTATTTGCCAACCTATTATATTTCCTTATCTGTGAGTGAGGGTCCATATGAGTTATGCTCCAAGATCACTATTCCCCTAAAGGCAAGAACTGTTCTTTTGACATCTTCTCAAAAAAAGTCCAATAAACCAAATGGCGGTGATGATGGTAGATAGTGAGTGGTATCCCAACTGGTTCAGGATATTGAGTTTGTCCTTTTCCCTTTGATGTCCACAGAAGGCAAGCCTACCTGTTCTAATAAGAGGATCCAGGTTTTTTTCTATTACTCTGATTCACTCAACTGGATGGCACTCTTGTTACTTCATTCAGGAGTAAATGACTTAGTATTTAATTAACTGAATGAATATTGAATGCACAAATTGTAATATCCCGCAATCCAATGTTTGTTCATGTGATTCAATAGTGGAAAGGACTATTCAAACACAGATGACCCTTAAATGATCAATATATGTTGATGTTTGAGCATCATTGACATGCCCTTTAACACAAGTGGGAACTGCCAAGGCAGGACTTGTATTTTTTGGACACTCAGCAGGAGGACTCACAGAACTTTCAGGTGTCCAGGGAGGGTAATGTCACTAATATTGTTGAAGAGAATCTCCACCAATGTTGACTACCTTTTAGATAATTTATGCATAAAGTCCCCAAACTACTTCTTTTCAGACAGAAACATAGAAAGGTCAGGCCACATTCTCAGGGTTCACATTAAGAAGAATGGTAGATATGAACAACTACTTTCTTTAATATCTCAGACACAAACCCAAGATTCCCAATGTCTCAGGAAAGCAGGTCACTGGTAATTCAATTAAAAAGATATACTTCCCTCTAGCCATGATAGGCCCATCCCTCTCATTTCCCCATAAGTGAGATGGGAACACACCTGAAATGCATGTCTTGGTTTACTGTGTGGAGCCCTATGAGTTTATTATTAGCCTTCTTCATTCTCTATTCTATTGGAATCATTTTTTGTCAGCTCATTGAACTGGGTTTATAATATTTATTTCATGTCAAGTAACTAACATAGCATTTTCACTGGCGTCACTTAACTTTATTGCTACAGCCCCAAATTCACATCTCTTTAAATAAAGCTCAGAGGGAGGTGGGCACATCCTGGACTACACATTGAGTAAGGATGGAATGTGCTCTGCTTTCCACCACTACTTACTACATAAACTTAGACCAATCCTAGGCCCCAGTGACAAAGTGCATAAGAGGGCAGTACTCCTGGGGATTATTTTAGGGTACCTGCTCTACTGAATGGGGAGATTTCCTCTATGTATTGTGTACTTATTCCTTGCTCAAACTGCTCATTTTTGGTTTTCTTGCTAAGAGTTACATATGTTCTCTCCCATGATGTGGCACACATACGTTTACTGACAGGCGTTTCCAGAATCTTAGATAAGTTATGTTTATCTGGAACAGAACCTGGTGGAGGAACAAGCTAGAGTTTTGTGCACACATGGCAATTACTATGAATGTACAAAGGACATGTATGAACAAGAATTAAGGGAAGAGCTTTTGAGATCTTGACATCCTATGTTCCCGAGGATATTCCCTTCAGTAACCTCTAGGTTCTGAAGGTTGTAATGCAGACATATTCTCTCTGAATTGGGGTGGACTAGTCGGTACGAAAAGCACAGTGGCAATCTCCAGAGAATCTACAGGGGAAGGATTTCTCCAGACCTTATATTATGTGGCAAAGAAAATCTTACTTGACTTTGAACTGAACAACCAGTTTTCCATTGCTATTGAAATGAGTAAAACTATTTAATAGTTTAAAATCCAGTGAAATAGTCTGGAGATGTTGCATTCATGGAGGGGGTACACAAAAGAGAGAAATCTGCTTGGCCACTGGACACACTTGTAACAGACACAACCCAGAAGAAGAGGGCCACTAAATCATAGATATTCAAATATGAGACTGTATAATGTTCTCATGGCCTATACATTACCACCTCACTAGTATAATTAATTTTAATGAACGTTGAGCATATGACAATGCTCAGACTCTATCTGAGGAGGAGTATTTCAGAAAACCTACAGGCAATGGAATAGAACACTTCACAGATAGTAGAGCAATGTGAAGCCTCTGACACAAACACGTTCAAGATCAAGGTCAACATCCCTCCTCATTGACACAGATTCACTCCTCCTTGGGCATCTGAAAGGTTCCCAGGTGAGAACAGATGAACTCAACATACAAGCACTTCCCAAGGCTGCACTTGTGACTTGTTTTATTTAGAAACACTACACAAAGGGAGTCAAACAAACAGGCCTATTCAGGTTTGGGGGTTGCTGCCGATGAATTCAATACTTGGAAAACTGGCAAACTTGAGGCACATAGCTGCAAAAATCAAAAAAACCTGTATGTGTGTGTGCGGTTGGAATGGTAGACATGAACAGGGATTTTAGCCCACAGGCATCTGCACCTGTAGGTATTCTCTAGTGCAATATTCAACTGGAGGAACCTACAGAGAAAAGAGACTCTACTCAAGTCCCCAAGTTTCAGGAGACATTGTTATCCCACTGTTTCAGAGCATCAGAAGCACAAGGAAATGGCTTCCCTGGAGGTTTGAAAGAATTCTTTTTTAATCATCCTGCAGAGTTCAGTAGGTTTAGTAATGCCAATTTCCCACTTCAGGGGATAGTGTGCAAAACGTAGCCTGTCACTGTAGGAGAGTTCTGACCAAGAGCCCCTTCAGACTGGGCTAGAGACCATGAGAGGAACAAGCTCTCTGAGATCAGAAAGGACCTCCCTGAAAGGGCAGGAATTGAGCTGCAGAGGGTGCTCAAGATACACGCAGACAGCATCCAGTCCTGAAGCATGTGGACCTGAGGCTGAGGAAGGGTTTCCTCTCAGGGATTGGTTCTTTTTCAATATAGTTATCTTAAGTAGGAGTTGAACAAGATTCTGATGTGGTTTTGTGTATTTTGTTCTGCTGGGAAAATTTATATTACTTAAGAAGACAGTAAGAACTCCATTGAAAGGCAGGTTTCTAGGAGTGTAGATAACTTCAAAATGAGTCCATGAAGGATAATATGGGGGGCCATTTATGGGGGCCAGCCCGTTCAAAGAAATTTAGAGGGTCCCTGGAAGGTGAGGCAGCGCCGGCAATTATTCTGGAGAAATAAAGATAAAGAACGAGAAAAGGGGAGAAAGAAAGAGACTGAACTCTGTCTAGTGCAGAAGCCGATTATGTACTAGGGATGGATAGTAAAAGAAAGAAAGAGGGAGGGATAGATATAATGAGGAAGAAAGAGAAAGGAAGAAAGTGGACAACTGTTCAGTGAAATGAGCAGAAGCCGTTTATTGGGACCAACCGTGAGTCTTTTATCCCAAATTTTCACATGTTAAATCACAAGACTTTCACGTGAACACAAGGCCAGGTGAATGAGGTGCATCCTCCCAACCCACCAGGTGTTTCCTTAAGCATGAGGAAGGACAATCCCAATTAAATCACAAGACTTTCACGTGAACACAAAGCCAGGTAGGTGAAGGGCATCCCCCACCCACCAGGCATTTTCGCAAGCATGAGGAAGGACAATCCCAAAATTATCTCACTGTTCCTCATGGTTGGTTAATGTACCTCACAAACAATATAACAATTCTAAAATCATAATGTTCTAATAATCAATAACTTCTAAAACTTATGCATTCCCAATACCTAATGAGTGACTTAAATCCTAATACCTTTCTATTCTGTGCTAATTTTACCTGTACTATAAAAAACTCTTAAGTATAGCTCAAACCAGTTCCTAAAGAATGTGGCCCAGTCCAAAGATCACATTGGGCCATTTCCAGGAAAAATTGATTATAATCTCTTAACAAAATGGCTATTCTCAAATCCTATGTATCTATCTTAATTTTTATAAAAGTTTCTAATTCCTAATCCTAATATATAAAACTGATCGTCAAAAATGAAGCTTCTAAAATAAAACGCAAATACAAACTGTAAGTGTACCAAGGCCAAAACCGCAATTAATAGAAAGTGGGAACAATGAAATTTCTAATGTTAGCTGTATTCTTATAAAACCTTAAAGTATCATGTTTGATCATGTTTGAACTAACACAATTCCCTGACATAGCATGACCTATTCTAAAATACTTTCTATGAATAAAATAAATTCAGTTTCTATTATAAGTAGAAAAAACCTACACTAATTGTAACTTAAGAACCGGTTTAAAAGAATGCAGCTCAGCCCAAAGGATGCTGGGCTCTTAGAATTGTGGCCCAGTCCGAAGTTCATGCTGGGCTACTTCTGGTAACTGTAGATAATCATCTATAACATCTAAAGCTGGAAACAGCTCTCTAAATGTATATACTAATTCTACAAATATACTTTTAAATCTTATAAAGAAGCTTGTACCATATAAAAGTCTCCCAAATGTGGCCTCAGTTGAGCTGTGTTAAGTTTAAAGCCAAAACCGCAGTCTGTGAGAAATGGGAACAATGGATCCCTAGCATCAGCCATACCTGTCATATTCTCAGAACTTCATGCTTAGATCATCAAATTCCCTGCTAGTGGGTAATGCCAAACAACAAAGAAAGGAGGAGGGAATGGGTCTTCAGCTCCTGAACACAGCCTGCTGGTCTCTGGGTCCACAGCCCACCTGGATCCCTAACACTCAGGCAGGCCTCCACGGTTGGATCCCAACAGGATAAGGGTGATTTTAGCAACTTAATGTGTGCAGAATTGTAGGAGAGAAACCGATCCCACTACTAAGACATTCACATTCCAGGGCTATGTAAACTTTCCTGGGTTGGGTATTGGGGAAATCACAGAATGTGGCAGGTGAATAGACTAAGTGGATAAGAAGTAAACATGGAAAAATGAATATCTACATATTGAAACTGGAAGTTTATAGGTACTGTGAAAAAATCTATTATTTTCATTTGAGAATAAAACCCAAACTTGTTGAAAATATAAATTTCTTGACAAGATATATGGAGCAGTAAGTTTACCAAAAACCACATACAATTCATTTCATTAATGAAATCAGAAACTACACCCTGAAACTAACCTATGGCACTAGTCTTAAATCAAGATTCTTTCTAAAGAAGAATCTGGTAGAGCAAAACACACAAATATGAGCTAAAGAAACTGTCTGAGAAGTGCCCAGGAGATCTCAGAGTTGTCCATAGCACTTCTAGGACATATGTAAGGGCTAACTAGTGGTCACTCTCTCAGAGGACTGTGCTGGTGCTTGATGGGACCAAGACTGGGTAACAATACCTGTTCAAGTCCCAGGTGATCCAGGTGACCTCCATGCTAATCAAGTAGGTTTCAGTAAAAAGCATGTCCCTAGGGAAGTTGTTTTTCAATGAAAGAGTTCTGTCCACACAGAGTTCTGGGATATGACATGGGACATGTATCTTCAAGCAAGATTAGGACTTAGAGGTCAGCATAAGACTGTTACATGGTTCATGTGAATTTTAGCTTCTCTTTCTCATGCTGGGTCAGGATTGGGCTATAAATTGCCTGTCCAATATATGTGCAAGTGACCCAAGGTCTTCTGAGTTAAATTTGGATACATCTGTGACCTGAGAGCATCATGCAACAACATGCCTCTTATAGAGAAATCCCTGAAAGCACAACTACTCACATGAACTCGACCTGGAGGATCTTCTTCTTGGTGGCAATAGCTACAAGGAAGAGGATTCCCAGTCCTAGGGTTGAGGAGGAAACCAAAACCAGTCAAGAAGCATTTTATCCACTACTCTCTCCGCTCCACAGGTGTCGACGTTTAAGTCCAGTGGTACAGTATGGGGCTGAAGAGAGAAAGCCTGGGACCTCAAAGAACATCTTCTGCAAAATTTCTGGATCCACGTTCACCAGTTACTGAATCACTTGGTTCAATAGGTTCCTGGACAAGTTCTTGAGTAGATGAGATGCGTTGACACTGAAGATGGTGCCATCAGCTACACACAAAAATTCCAAGGCAGGGTCACCATGACTGGTGAAACGTCTATTAACACAGCCTACATAGAGTTGAACAGTCTGAGAATTGAAGACAAGAACAAGTATTATTGCGTGAGATACACATCGAAAAATTCCACATCCTGCAAGTGTCAGAAACCATGAGGGAGAAGGCATGCCCCTGTTCTGTGCATGAGGCATTGACAGGGATTATGAGGCTAAAGACTTCCTTAGAATATAGAGTTAATCTATTGAAATAAAGGAAAAATAGCAATATGCAAATACTGTAATTATATGGGAAATTTGATATACAGCATTTGCTCTGCCACATTGTTTTATATTTTCTTTCAGAGAGTGGGAAAGAAATTCAATTAATAAAACAGATATGAGAATACTACTGAAAATAGTAGTGTGAGCATGAGTATTTGGATCAGTTTTATAAATAGTTTTTAAAATATATTTTTAAAAAAGGTACTTGATCACATATCAGCTCTACCAAAAGTTGTCAAAACGATTTCCATTTTATGAATATTTCTTTCCCACCAGCAATATGTGATGGTACTTTTTCCTCCACATCCTCACTTTTATTTGGCATCATCAGTGTTGTTTATTTTACCCATTCTGATTGGTCATCTGTTGCATTTCCTTGTTAAAAAACACACATTTTCCTCATTTATATCAAACAATGTTCAGATAGTATTTAATGAAATGTTTAACCTAAAATGGAAGGTATTTTATTTAAACTGTTTCAGGAAAAAAATCTCTTATTAAATAAAAATTAGTTAATATAATAAATGATTCAGGAGGGAAGTTTTAACCTCATTAAAATTAAAAACAAACGTCAATATTAAAGAGACTGTAAAGAACATGACAAGACAATATATAAACTGAGATAAATATTTTCTTGTTTTTTGTCTTATTTTGATTGGGTTTCCCTAGTGACTTCTTTAATAACATCTGAGAGTAATGGAATTCTTTTGGGTTTATTCTGTTTTTATTACATAAGAACTCTACAAATGGGATGATAATGCATGGGTTAAGGGACATTGTCTATAATCAGGGTTCAGTAGTAAGAGGGATTCACATGGGCTTACATAATATCCTTAGATTGACTTAGATTGCAAGGGTCTGAAATTGTGATGTGGGTTCCTGGGGATATGTCATACTTCATTCACATCACCATTTTGAGTGGACTCCCACATCTCCACAAAGGACGTGGATCAGCAGACCGCCTAATACACTCCTAAGTTTAAACAAAAGATTCAGAGATCACCTGTTTATTAATAAACTCACCTGGTTTTGAATATTTGGTCTGCTTCTTCCTCTCTTTCCAACAGAAAGTCATCTCAATTTTACAGGTACTAACAAGAGAGTTCAGGTTTGTTCTGTTCCTATAATTTACCAAATATCTGGTGACTCACCTATTATCTATATTCATGGACGTGTATTATTTATTATTAAATTTACTTACAAAATTTAATGCTCAGATTGCAATACTCCACATTGAAGAATTTGTTCATGACATCAGTGGAGGACAAGGCCTTGCATGGAAAGACAAATCTAAATTGGTCAATGAAAGCTTAAGAATACAGTGCTTGGATTTATACCCTGCTTTGTATCACTGGTGTTACCAGTCAGGACAGGACCTGAATTCCTTGTGCATGCAGATAGGAGGGTTCACGCAAGTTATATACATTTCTCAGTGTGGGAAATAGCACTAACTTCAGAGAAGAGAATATCTACCACTGCTGATCTCCTATTAGAGAACTTATGTATAAATCTGTTATACGGTCATCAAAGTAGACAGACAACCTGCCAAACAAGAAAAAAATTGTAAATTGTTGGTCTGAATAAAACTAATTACAGAATCTGTAAAAAAATTCCACCAAAAAAAAGTACCACATTAAAAATTAGACACAGGAAATGAACAGACATCTCTCAAATGAAGACATACAAGTATCCCAAATGCATGTGAATATATCACTAATCATTAATCAATATCACTGATCACCAATATCACTAATCATTAGTTAAATGGAAATTAAATTCACAGTGAGGTACTATATCACACAAATTAGAATGACTATCATTAGAAAAAGTTTTAAAAACACAGATGCTTGCAAAGCTGTCTAGAAAATGAAGCTCTTAAACAGTGGGGGCAAAAATATACAGAAGATTAACTCCTGTATGAAGTAGTTTGAAGATTTCTCAAATAACTACAAATAGAGCCAACAATCAAGCCAGCAGTCTCATTACTGAGTATTTACCAAAAGAAAAAGGAATAATTCTATCAAAATGATACTTGCATTTGTATGTTTTTCACAGCACAATAAACTATAGCAAAGTGATGGAATCAATCCAAGTTTCCATCAATGGGGGGTTGAATAATGAAAATGTGATGCATATATGCCAATGAATTCTATGCAGTTGTAAAAGGTATGTAACCTTTCATTTTGTCACAACCTAGATGCACCTGAAGACCAATAGCCTAAGTGAATTACCTCAGAAAAAGAGAAAAGAATGCCATATATTTTCACCCATGAATTGAAACCAAACAATGGCTACACAGCAATAACGTTGGAAATAATATACACTGGGACCTCCAAAATGGAAAAGAGAGAGAGGGAGCAAAGGGGCAAAAACGTTCCTGTTGGTTTCCATGTTTACTATTTGAGTGTGTTCACTAGTAGTCCAAACCCAGAATTATGCCACTTAGTCATGTAACTAACCTGCACATGTACCAATTGCATTTGAAAATTTAAAAAGACATCCAAAATAGAAATGAAATACTAATATTACAGATTTTGATGATCACAACACAGCATATATTTGTAGTAATAAGGAACTATATTTCCCCAAATGCTATCAATATTGCCATACCCAGGACACTCCAATCTATTTTGGGTCCTGTCCTTTCCTGAGGCATCCCAGTCCAGAGCTTGCTATATAGGAGGAAACATGCAAATAGAGCCCTTCCTCTGCTAATGAAAATCAGCCCAGCCCCGACCCTGAAGCTTTGGGAGAGGAACCACAGCCCTGGGGGCCAGGGTGGAACACAGATTGGTCACCATGGAGTTTGGTCTCATCTGGGTTTTCCTTGTTTCTGTTTTAAGGTGGTTCATGGAGACTAAAAATATTGATTATGTGAGAGGATGAGAGTGAGAGAAACAGTGGATATGTGTGGCATGTCTGAAGAGGTTATCTCTGTGTTTGCAGGTGTCCAATGTAAGGTGCAGCTGGTGGAGTCTGGAGGAGGCTTGGTCCAGCCCGTGTGATCACTGAGACTTTCCTGTTTAGTCTCTGGATTTACTTTCGGTTGCTACGGAATAAACTGCATCCGCCAGGCCACAGAAAAGGAGGTGGAATGGGTGGCAATTATATAGTATGATGGAAGTCAGAAATACCATGCAGACTCTGTGAAGGGGAGATTCACCATCTCCAGAGACATCAACAAGAACATGCTGTATCTGCAAATAGACAGTCGAAGAACTGAGGACATGGCCAGGTTTTACTGTGCAAGAAACACAAGGAGAAAAAATCTGTGTCAGCCCGGATAAAAACCTCCCTGCAGGTATGCAGGGCAGAAGTCTGCTGCAGGGGCTGGGCAGGACCCACTGATTAGTCAACCCAAGAGACAGGTGCAGATGGAGGCTAAGGGCTGGCTTATTTTCAGGTTGTGGAACTTCCTCCCTGCCGGTTACCCAGGAAACCTAATTTTAGAAGTCTGTGCCTATCGATGTCATCTCTAAATATATAAATAACATTATACTATGGGGACATGTTCACACAGCCAGAAAAAATGCATACCGTCATGAATATTGATTCAAAGTCCTCAAGCACGATCACCTAGTTCAAAGTCCTAAGAAATACAAGTGGTACCTGGGGGGAGGGTTCCATTCAGTCCTATGTCAGGTAGCTCAGAGCAATTACTTGATTAGAACAGTCACTAGAGACTCTGATGAAAGTCAAGAGAAAGTATAGATAAGGTTAGGGTCATATTAAACCTTAAAGTTTTTCTAATTTACCATTCTTCTAACACAAAGTATTTAAAACAAACTTGCCACAGCTCTGGGGCCCTTTTTTGCTTGTAAGCCATTTTCTTTCTTTTTACTTGTTCTTGCTTTTCAATTTGCTTCTCCTGTTCCTTGAAAAGCAAAGATGGGATCTCTCTGGCCTGAAGCCCTTCACGGACAGCTCAGGTGTGGTCCACTCCGTGGCTCCTTCAGTCAAATGAGTGAGCCTAATGGGAACTTCTTTACTCATCTCTGCCCTGACCCTCCTTGTTCTTTTGTGTAGACTCACTTGGGAATTGAAAGTGGCCATTACTAGTGAATGAATATATTACTGTGAATAGTTCAAGTCAGTTAGCTCAAATTCAAAAGGAAAATAAAAATTCAATGGAGCAGCAACAGTCACCTTAGATCCCAGAGAAGATAAGGTGGAAAAAGAGTTTTCAGGACAGAGTTCAATAGAGTGAAGTGAGTGAAGTACCAGAATTCAGGGCAGAAAGTTGAAACTTGCCATTTAACTAGAGATCTGCTCAACCAAGGCCCCCTGTTTTGTAAAGCCCCCTGTTTTCCCCAAGCTCTGGATCTGACAAAGGAAGAAGCCAACAGTGGGCAAAAGGGAAAGACACCATGTACAGCAACAGGCATTCTCTCATACCTAGGTTCCTGAGGAGGACACCATATCCAATCCAGAAATAAAATAATAAATAAAAATAACGTAAATAAAAATAACTCTCCAGAAATATCAGATTAAGTAGTCAATTTTTGATTTTAAAGGAGCTTAATGTGATTAAAGAAAAAGCTGAAAATTTATATAAAGTAATAAGACAATTCTGGATGTTAAAAGAGAGACTGACACCATTAAAAAAATAGAACTGAACAACTTATTGTAGGAAATATAAAACACTGTGGAAAGCTTTAATAATAGACTGGGCTAAGTAGATGGATTAATCCCAGAGATAGAAGACAAGCCTTTTGAATTGATGCAGTGAGAGCAAATTAAGAAAAAAAATCTTGTTTTCACTTTTATTTATTTATTTAACTGTTTTTATTTTCAAGATGTGGGGTATGTTCAGGATTAGGTATATGAGTGGTCATCATCCCGGTAAAGTGTGACCCTCTCTTTGGTCCACATTTTGTCTGACTTGAGATCAAGTACGTTTATAGGGTTGTGTCCCCTCACTACTCACCAGTATATCCCACTACATATAATACCTGTCTTATAGTATTATGGTAAATTCTCAGGGTCCACTTATGAATGAGAACATGTGGTACTCTGTTATTTCTTTCTGTGATAGATCACTGAGTATGCTAGATTATAATACCATGCAAGTTGCTACAAATTCCTTATGTTTGACTTCCTTCTGGCTATGTAATTTTCCATTACATATATGTACCACATATATTTTATATCCAGTCCAGTTTCAGTGGCAGAAAAGTTGGTTCCATGTATTCACTGTTGAGAATAGTTCTGCAACAAATACGTGGAAAGGTATTTTTTTGTAGAATAATTTGAGTACCTCCAAATATATTCCTAGTAAGGGAACTGATGGGTCATATGGCATGCCAATATCTAGTTCTTTTCAAAATCACTGCACAGTTTTAAAAAGAAACTGCTCTAGTTTGCATTCCCACTAGCAGTGCAGAAACATTCGTATTTCTAAACATCCTCACCAGGATCTGTTGTTGTTTGTTTTATTAATGATGGCCATTATTACTGGGGTTAGGTGGTATCACAATGTGTTTTTGATATTCACTTCTCTGATGATTAGTGAGGCTGTGAACTTTTTCATGTGTCTGTTTGCTGTCTGTGTATCTTATATTGACAAATGTCTATTCATGTCTTTTCCCCACATTTTAATTGTGCTCTTTTTTTTTCCCTTGGGCATGTTTGAGTTCCTTGTAAATCCTGAGTGTTAGGCTTCTGTCAGATAGACAGTTGGCAAATAATTTTCCAATTCTGTGGGCTGTCTCCCCATTTCCATGAAGGGTTCTTTTGATTTGCAGAAACTTTTCAGTTTGATGAAGTCCCACTTGTTAATCTCATCTTTTATGGCATGAGCACTTGTGGTTTTAATCAGGAATTGACTGTTACTCCCAATTTCAATAAGAGTGTCTTTTGCATTTTCTAAGGTTGTTATAATTTGAGGTTTTATGTTTAGGTCTTGTTTTTAATGAACAAAGACTTTGAGACACATGGACAAATGTAAAGCAGCTAAATCTGCAGATCAAGCACAGTCTACCAGGAAAAGATGTTAAAATAAAAGGCATGAAGAATCTATTTGAGGAAATAAATCAAGGACATTTTTTCTTCTTTTGAGATACTTCTAGTCATTCAGGTGCAAGAAGCTCACAGAACTTATGCAAGATAGTTTGCATGAAGAACTTCACGAAGACATATACTTGTCAGACTATCTGGAGTCAATGTGAAAAAAAAAATTAGAAAAAAGAATCACCAATCACCTCTAATGGAAATCACATTTGACTAACAGGAAACTTCTCAGATGATACCCCACAAACCAAAAAAAGATTAGGGTGTCTTTATAAATTAAAGACACATACATTTCTTCCCAGATAGACAAACTCTAAAAAAAATTTTTCAGAACTAAACTGGCTATACAATAGAGGCTCTGAGGTGTCCTAATCTAAAAAAAAATGAAATGATGATCCTTGCCATCATCAAAGGTCACATAGATACAAAACTCACAGTTTCTATGAAGCACCTACACATTTGAAATCCCAAGGGAGCTAGCTAACAACACTATGGCAGGAAGAAAACCCTCACATATCAATATTAACCCCGAATATATATGGATTAAATGCCCCCATTTCAAGATAAAGATTGAAAAACTGGACTTAAGAAACATATGCAGTCTTCTGCTGCCTACAAGAGACCCATCCACTAGCTAAGGACAACTACAGATTCCGTGTTATTGGTTAGAAAAATATATATTATGCAAACAAAAAACCAAAAACAACAGAAGTGACCAGCTCACATTAGATAGCACAAACTTTAAACCAACAGCAGTAAAAAGAGAACATTATATAATGATGAAAAGTGCAATTATTAGAGATTTAACTATCTTAAATATATTTTAACCCAACTCTAGAACACCCAGATTCATGAAACCAACACTTCTTGACCTTCAAAAGCATTCTTAGCAATACATTATATAGGGAAACATAGCAAAATCAGTGAGTGACAACAAAAATAAAACTACAGGTCAATATCTCTGATAAACATAGATGCAAAAATACTCAACAAAACACTAGTGAACAAAATTCAACAATACATCAAATGAAAATGTTAAAAGATCAAGGGGGTTTTATTCCAGGAATGTAATAATAGTTCAATAAGCACAAATTATTAAATGTGATTCATCACATAATCAGAATTAAAACCAAAAAACATACAGTCGTCTCTATAGATATAGACAACACATCTCATGAAATCCAACACTTACAGATAGAGACATTACAGAACTAGGCATTAAGGAACATATTTCAAAAAAAGAAAAAAGAAAAACCCACAGCTAAAATCATATTTAATAGAGGAAAATTAAATTATTTCAACTCAGAACTGTAACAACAGAAGCATACCCATTTTCACCACTCTTATTCAACACGGCATCGAAATTTCTAGCAAAAACAATCAGGAAAGAGATAGAAAAGAAAAACACATTCAAATAGGCAAGGAGGAAATCAAAGCATTTCTGTTCACTGATTACATGAACACATTGAGAGGAAAATCTGAAGAATATTTCAAATGACCAAATGAACCAATTTAGTAAAGTTTCTGGATACAAACTCAATGTGCAAAATCGTCATCATTTCTAGACACCAATAATGTTTATGGCAACATTCAAATCAAGAACTCCATCCTACTTACAATATCCACACACAAAATAACCCTACTAATATATTAATCAGAAAATATATATTAAGAAAGAGATCTACAAAACACTGATGGAAAAAATTGTAGATGACACAAACATTTGAAGAACATCTCATACTTATATATTGGAAGAATCAATTCTTGAAATGACTATACTACCCCAAATAATTTACTGATTCAATGCAATCCCTAACAAAATACTAGCAACATTTTTTACAGAACTATTAAAACCATTCCTAATGTTTACAAGGAATCAAAGAGGAGCCCAAATATCCAAAACAACCCTATGTGGTATCAGTGGCTGGACTTCAAATTATATACTATGTTTATAGTAACTAAAAGAGCATGACACTGGTGCAGAATAGACAGATCTATGCTACAGAATAGAGAGCCCATATAAGAAATTCACATATATATATAAACAACTGATTTTCAAAAGCACACCAAAATTCACAATGGATAATGAACACCCTATTCAGTACATGGTGCTAGGAAAGCTGCCTAGCCATATGCTAATGAATGAAACTATACTGTTACCTTACACCGCATAAAAAAATTTCAAGGTGGACCAAATACTTTAATGGAAGACTTGGAACTAAAAATATCTTAGAGTCACACCTAACAAACTTTGTCTTATCACCGTTGATCTGGGAAAAGATCTCCAAAAGCAAATGCAAAAAAGACAAAAATTGATAAATAAGACAATTAAGCAAAAAGATGCTGCACAGCAATAGAAATAATCACTTTGGTGAACAGAAAACTTAAGAAATGAGAAGAAATATCCAAATTATACCAAAGTATTAATGTACAGAATCTAAAAGAATGTCAAACAACTTAATAT
>NW_007235101.1:0-26335 GCF_000164805.1 Carlito syrichta
CAGGGATTGCCGGAGCCCAGCAGGTCGAGGCTGCGGTGGCCGGGAGCGGCCACTGCACTCCAGTCTGGGCGACAGAGTGAGACTCCAACTCAAAAAAATAAATAAATAAAAATAAAAGCCCCTGTTGGGAAGACACACCTGTTTCCTGCTGTGACTGAAATAGCTCCAGACCTCAGCTAGAAGATGATCTAGGGAGGATTTCACGTGCCCCCTGGGTTGGGGTTATTTCAGGAGATGGTGTGAGCAGAATATGGTGTCAATGAAGGAGAATTCTGGACCAGTACTCAGCCACTTCAAACTGTGCTAGAGACGTTGAGAGGAACATGCTCTGTGAGCCCAGAGGGAACGTCTGTGCAAGGCGAAGACTGGGCTTCAGTGGGCCCTCAGAACACACCATGACAGAATCCAGCCCCAGAGCAGTTGCACAGGAGCTTGAGGAGTGGTTTGGGTCTTTCCCTTTCAAAAAAAAAATTCTATAATAAGAAGCTGAAGAGGAAAGCTGAAGTTTGCACAAACATCCCATTGGATTGGGAGCATTTATCAAATTCAGTGTTGTAATGAGAACCACACATAGGAGGGGGATTTATAATCCTTTGAGATATCATAATAGAAAGCAACTGTAGGACAGGAAAGATTTCTACACATATTTATACAGAAACATACGTATATATGCACACACTGAATGAGTGAACATCGCGTGAAGCACCCTGATCGCAAGACTACCACATTCATATAACAAAACATGGAGGAGGGAAGGCCTGAGTCCCCTGTGGCCAACCGGGTTCTGCTGCATCAGGCACCCAGTCCTGCAAGCAAGCCTGGGATCGAAACTCTCCGTGGCCCTCCTGTCCTGCTGCCCACTGAACCTGGCACCGGCGGCCTCCTACAAGCCCTGGCTTGCAGGGCAAAGGAAAGGCCCAGGCTTTGCTCCAACCTGGGCCTGAATGGCAGGCGGGAACCACCTAGCTGGGTTGGAGGCCCACTAGGAGGGCCACGGTAGAGGCAGCGGCATAAATGGGGGAAGAATTGCACAGCCTGACCCACGGCAGCAGGAGTTCCTAGAGGCCAAGTTTAGTGGAGTTTCGGTTAGTAAGGGGTCACTCAATGGTGAGTCTTCCAACCAAAGCTTGTGTAGCATGGGATTCTTGATTGATAAAGAAATAGAGACACCTGAGAAAAAGCAGAATGACCAGCGCAATTAGAAAAGGAAAGTTGATCCATACAAAACTACCAAGGGAGAGGCCTTCCTAGGGGATATAAAAAACAGTGATTGCTTTGTGTTTGCTAGGGGAAGCAGGCCAGGAACCAGCCCTGGATGAAGTGTTCCACCCTCTGCATGATCCTCGCCTCTACATTCCTTATACAATCCCTTATCTCAATGAGTGGAGTATCCCCTCTATGGTCACGATGGCAGCACTGCCAAGGAAGCAGCTGAGGAGCAGTCTGTGCTGTCCACATTCATGATACTGGTGAAGCCTTGACTAATCACAAAGCAGTTGGTGCGGAGGGGAGCTGGCTTCTGCTTCACGTTGGTTTCCACTCAGTATAACAGCCCTCCTCCACAGGATCTGACACCGTGTAGCGTTCCTGCAGCTCCCAGCAATCTCCATCTAGCATAGACAGACACAGTCTGACCTCTCAATAAAAAAAAAAATAAACTGCATTAGAAAACAGTAAGATTTGAGATCTAGAGAAGGAGGAGGTAAGGATAGATTACTTATTGAGAGCCAACTGTGATTTGAGATGGCAGATTGGTGAACAGCAAAAGGTGAAAGAGAAATACAAGGAGTGGCTAAACTAAATAGATGTGTGACAATGAGCAAGATGCTCCTTATAGAAAAGTCAGCCGGGCTTGGTGGCTCAGCCTGTAATCCCGCGGCTTTGGGAAGCTGAGGTGAGTGGATTGCCTGAGCCCGCGGGTTCGAGACCCGCCTGGGCAGCAAGACTTCATCTCTACAATAAATCAAAAAATCAGCCGGGTGTGGTAGCGCATGCCTGTAATTCCGGCTACTGCGAAGGCTGAGGCGGAAGGATCGCCGGAACCTAGCAACCTGCAGTGGCCGGGAGCAGCGACTGCACTCCAGTCTGGGCGACAGAGTAAGACTCCAACTCAAAAAAAAAAGTCAAAATAAGAGAAGACTGTGTGTGGAGATAAGAACAAGCATGATCACCTGTGACTGGGCCACTTCACCACCTTCTGACACAGGGCCTCTTTTAGTGAACAGTGGAGAAACAGTTATGTGTTCCAGAACCTCATCAAGCAACAGGAAAAGATAAATTCCAAAGGGAAGAGATACAAAGGCAAAGAAAAATGCTAGCAAAGCGGAAACCTCCTGCTATGGCCAGGTCCCTCCAGCCACCAGTGAGCAGAAGAAGCCAAAGACCAATATGAATGGAGCTGAAATCAAAATGTTATTGTTAGCAGAATACTACGAGCAAGAAGAAATCTTCAAACTCAGACTAGGTCATCTTAAAAAGGAGAAATCAGAGATCCAGGTAGAGCTGGAAAGGCAAGAAAGGGTTATAAATTTACATATCAGGGAACTAAAACGGATACATAATCACGATAACTCACAATTTAAAGACCATCTGACACTTAATGACAGATATTTGTTATTACATCTCTTGAGTAGAGAAGGTTTAAGCGAAGTTTACAAGGACTTTGATCTAAGAGAACAAAGATATGTAGCTGTGAAAATTCACCAGTTAAATGAAACCTGGAGAGATGAGAAAAAGTAGAATTAATATCAGCATATGTATATGAAATACCAGATATACAAAGAGCTAGACCAACCCCAGATAGTGAACTTGTATTATTACTTCTCACTGGACACTGACTCATTCTCCACAGTGTTAAAATACTATGAGGGGAACGACCTGAATGTCTACCTGAAACAGCACAAGTTAATATCACAGAAAGAGGCCCAGTACATCATAATGCAGATTGTGAGAGTGTGAAAGTATTTAAATGAAATCAAACCTCCCATCATACACTATGACCTCAAATAAGTTAATATCATCTTAGTAAATGGGACGGCATGTGGAGAGATAAAAATTACATATTTTGCTCCTTCCAAGATCATGGATGACGACAGCTACAACTCAGTAGGCAGCATGGAGCTCACATCGCAGCTTGTTGGGACTTGCTGGCATTTTCCACTAGAGTGTTTCGTGGTTGGGAAGGAGCCACCAAAGATCTCAAATAAAGTTGACCACTGGCCAATGGGCATGATCTATCAGTGTCTCGATGGAAGGAAGCCTTTCGGCCATAACCAGTGCCAGTAAGTAATTCTGCAGAAAACAATTCTGAAACCTACTGAGGTGCAGTTTCTGTCAAAGTTTGTGTTCACGGCTGAAGCCAAGGCATTTATCAGGAGATGCCTGGCCTAGTGGGAGGAGGACCCCATTGGGTCCAGCAGCTGACCTGAAACCCCTACCTGCTGGCACACATCTGTAAACTGGTGTCCTTGAGCACCCCAGTCAGAGTGGCTGGAGCATTCATATCCAGAGCTTCCAGCCTCTTGAATCAAGGGACACCAGGCTTCAGACTGTTGGGTACACAGTGGCCAGAGGGTTTTCTGCCGGCAAAGGATGGGGCCGGGAGGCATCCGATCACGTAACTGGTGCTTTTTTTTCTGCTTTCCATGTATTGAGCATGGTGACATCAACTTTCAGAGGGGGGCTCGGCCTCAAAGGTAGTCCTGCCCAAGGCTCTGGTGGTGACAGCCACCACGAGGCTGCTCTGAGAGAGAAAGTCTCAGAGAAAAACTGGTGATCTTGAGCCATGCAGACTCGGGGGTCCCCGATGAAGTGCTTCAGATGAAGAACGTGGACTTGAAATACAGACTGGGATGGTCCAGGGTCTATATTTAAACTTTTTTTTTTTATATTACACAAAATTTATTGTTGTAAGTAATGTGTTTTTTTTTTGTTTGTTTTTTGCTGGTAACTGAACAAGGCTAGTCGGTAGCACTATCAAATGTATGTTTTTTGTTTTCTTTTGTTTTGTTGACTTGGAGTCTCACTCTGTCGCCCAGACTGGAGTGCAGTGGCCGCTCCCGGCCACCGCAGCTTCAACCTGCTGGGCTCCGGTGATCCTTCCGCCTCAGCCTTCCGAGTAGCTGGAACTACAAGCACGCACTAACATGCCCGGCTGATTTTTATTTTTTTTTTTTTTTAGTTGGACTCTCACTCTGTCACCCAGACGAGTGCAGTGGCCACTCCAGGCCACAGCAGCTTCCACCTGCTGGGCTCCAGTGATCCTTCCGCCTCAGACTTCCAAATAGCCGGAATTAAAGGCATGCGCTACCACGCCTGGCTGATTTTTTTTTTTTTTTATTGTAGAGATGAGGTCTCGCTGCCTAGGCGGGTCTCGGACCCGCAGGCTCAGGCAATCCACCCACCTCAGCCTTCCAAAGGCGCAAGATTACAGGCTGAGCCACCGAGCCCGGGTGTAAATAATGTTTATTTAAATATATTTTTTATTTTAAAATTTGGGGGTATAGTTAAGAGTTAGGTACACAAATATTCATTGTGCAGTTACCCTTGTTGATAAGGTATGCTCTCCTTTCCCCAGACAGATATTAACTACCATTAATCCCATCTCCTTTCCCCTCCCTGCTGCCCCCATAGTTTCCCACCACTGTCAGTCATTTTCTTATAGTATTATGGTAGTTGTTCAAGGTCCACTTATGAGTGAGAACGTGTGATATTCAGATCTTTGTTTCTGTGAGAGATCCCTCAGTATTATAAACTCTAATTCCATCCAGGTTGCTGCGACATTCATGGGTTTCTTTTTTCTTTTTTATGGCTGCATAATATTCCATTGTGCATATGTACCACATTTTTTTAATCCAGTCCAATTTTGATGGGTACCATGGTTGATTCCATGATCTTCCTATTGTGAAAAATTCTGTGATAAACATTTGTGTGTAGGTATCTCTATTATAGAGTGATTTGAGTTCTTCAGGTTTTAGTCCCAGTAGGGGGATTGTGGGGTCATATGGAAGGTCGACTTTTAGAGGTTTCAGGAATTGCCACACTGATTTCCACAGAGGCTGTACTACTTTACTGTTCCACCAACAGTGTAGAAGTGTTCCCTTTTGCCACATCCTCTCCAGCATCTTTTATTTTTTAAGTTATTGGTAATGGCCATTCTGACTGGAGTCAGGTGGTATCTCAGTGTAGTTTTAATGTGCATCTCCTTGATGACTAGACAAACAGAAACCCAAATAAAAAGCACCATCCCGTTCACTATAGCCACAAAAAAATGAAATACCTTGGCATCTTCCTAACCAGAGATGTGAAAAACCTCTACGATGAAACTAAAACACTGCTCAAAGAAATCAAAGATGCCACAAGCAAGTGGAAAAATATTCCATGCTCATGGATTGGAAGAATCAACATTGTTAAGATGTCCAAAAGATGGAATTTGTGCTGTGAGATCTTTATTTTTTTTGGTGATCATGATTAATTTCTGTTCCTTCTCCACCAGACATTTTTCTAGCTCTGACACCCTCTCTTCTGTTTTGTTTTCATTTTGCCTTATCCCTGCATCATGATGTAGACGTTTTAATTCTTTGTTCAGTTTATCTTCAATTTCACCTACCTTCTTGGCAGCTTCTATTTGAACACAAACCAATTCCTCTTCTAGTTCTGAAATTCTCTTCAGAGAGGAGGAAAGGATAATGCTTAGCATCTGTTCTTCTTTTACTTTCAGTTGGGCATGATATTCTCCTAACATACTTTCTTCTTGCAAGGCTGTCACTTATCTCTTTAGTTGGGATATAGATACTTTCAAACTCTCAATCTCTTTAGATAAACTTTATTTCTCCTCTTGTAGGACATTGTCAGAACAGGCAATGAAAATAGCTACCATAAGCAACAATTTTCAAAGGACCCAGAGTGATGCCAGATGGAAGCAGGTCCTGCATTCACTCTGCCATTCCTGGACCCAAGTGCCACTGCTAGCAGTAATTTGCTTTCTGATAATTTATGTCCTTCACTTTTTATGCTTCTTGGGTCATTTGTAGACTTAGATTTCACTTTTTGTACCACTCATCTCAAAACTTTCCTCACCTTCAACATCAGAAACTATCAGTTCCAATGGAGCAGTCTTTCCATTTAAAAGTCTTCACTCAAATTCTCCACGGAAAGTGCCTGCAAAAATAGAAGTGGCTTTGAGGACAGGTTGGAGCTGCAGGGACTAGCAAGTCTGCTAGTCTGCTTTCTGCTACTGCCCTGGGCTTGAATATCTACTTAATCGGAGAAGCCCCACAGTTGTTTCATTGACCTGATTCTTCAGATTTTTCAGGGTTCTCATCTTTTGTGGTCCTGTAAAAGATAACAAAGAAGTGAATTTTTTGTCAAGCCAAAAAGACCATTCCAATAAACCTAATAACCTGAAGTTCAAAAAAAAGATGTCCATCTTACCTAAGGCAATCTGCAGATTTAATGCAATACTCATCAAATTACCAACAACATTCTTCTCAGATCTAGAAAAAAACAATACAGGAATTCATATGGAAACACAAATGACCAGGAATAGCCAGAATAAAAAAAAAAGCAGAAGGTATTACACTACCAGACTTTAAACTTATTATAAAGCTACAATAACCCAAACAGCCTGGTATTGGTACAAGAACAAGCATAAAGACCAAATGAATAGAATTGAGATTCCAGAAGCAAAACCTCAATTTCTCAACCAGCTCATCTTTGACAAAGCCTCCACCACCCACCACTTTGGAGAGGAGAACTTATACAAGAAATGGTACTCGGACAACTTGCTGACCACATGCAGAAGATTCAAACAGGACCCCTATCTATCCCCATACACAAAAATTAACTCTAAATAAACTTTTTCTTTTATTCTAATAAAGTATTGGTAACATCTGAAAAGCTTGTAGCACACAGGCTTGGCTGGGGATGATATTTGACTTTGGAGGAAAAATTTGCTGCTGCCCATTACATACACTAGAGTTAATGTTTTATCCCTGAATACTTTCAATTTTTTAAAACATGCAGTTGTCTCCTTTTTATTTTGGAAAACCCACGTGGTCGTAAGGTGAAACCTGGGTCATAAGTGCATGGCAGCGTCCATTTCAGTTGGAGGCAAAGGCTCCTTGGCCTCCTGCAGTCCCCATTGATACGTGAGGGCAGGTTCCACGTGGACAGGATCAGGTGGAGGTTGTGATGGAGGCTCTAGGTCTCAACTCTAGTCACCATTGAACACTTGATTGTTGTACTTTTTACTTTATTTGAACTGCTGTGTTTTGAAACGGTTCACCTGCCCCCCCCCAAAAAAAACAACCCTAGAAATGGTCAGATCACCTCTGAGTCATTCTAATGAGGGCTCAAAAGTGAGGAATGTGTCCTCAGGGGGCTTGTTCTTCAGTGGGAGGAGCTTGGTCCACATAGAATTCAGGATGTGCTGAGGACACTATCCTCAAACAGAATTAGGACTTGGACCTCTGAAACCGTAAGTTGCATGATTCGCGTATCTTTTGTCTTCTCTTTCTCATGCTAGATCAGTTTTAGGACTGTGAATTGTCCTGCTTGTGAATATGCTAATAGCTGGAAGTCTATTGAGGTACCTGTGAACATGTCTGTGCCCTGATAGCATCACATTCCTCCTCTAGAGAAACCTCTGAGAGCACAGTTCCTCACCATGGACTGGAGATAGAGGATACTCTTCTTGGTGATTGCATCTGCAGGTAAGGGACTCCTCAGTCCCCAAGGCTGAGGAGGGGTGAAGGCCAGTGAAGGAGAATTCCATGCACTCCTGTATCTTCTCCATGGTGGCCATTCCCTGGTCCACCTGGTGCAATCTGTGGCTGCTCTGGGGAAGACTGGGCCTGTGGTGAAGGTTGCCTGCAAGGCTTCCATGTATACTTTGACAAGCTACTATATTAAGCTTGGTGTGATACGCCCCCAGACAAGGGCTTGGTTGGATGGGACATTTAAGCCATACAATGGTAACATAAAATATGCACAGAAGTTCCAAGGAAGAGTCATCATGACCTGTCACATGTCCATAAGCACAGACTAAATGGAGCTGAGCAGTCTGAGCCCTGAAGACACAGTGTGTTTTACTATGTAAGAGACACAGTTTGAAAACTCATGTCCTGAGAGTATCAGAAACCCTGAAGTTTTTCATCTGTGTTGGGCTGAGGCAATGATAGGAACAATGTGGATACCTTGTTTTGTGACTTACAATTGCACCTGTAGAAGTAAGAAATGAAGGAAACTGCTTTGATGATTATAAATCACCTTCACTGAAGTTTTGCCAAACCAGATCCTCGGATTTTGCCCACTTTCTTTAGGTATTCAATTACAAGCAAAGTCCCTGAGATGGAATTTTAGGCCTCTACTTAACTGTATTAAGGAATACATATCGAGATGCTAAGGCATTTTTCCTATGTCTGTCTGTGCTGGTTTTTGTAGAGGAGATTGTTCTGTCAGTCAGTGAACTGAGTGGGGAGGATCGACCCTTGGTGTAGGGGGTCACTATCCTGTCAACTGGGGATCAGACAGAAGACAAAGGCAAAGAAAATTTAGATTCTCTTGTCTCTCTCATGTGTTGTGGTACCTGTCTTCTGTTCTCGGATATCAGAACTCCTGTTTCTGTTGCCTTTGCGCTCCAAGATTGCATCAGTGTTGTCCGATGTTTTTATGCCTTTTCCCTCAGTCAGGGAGATACACTATGAGATCCCCTGGGTTTTAAGCCTTTTGTCCAGGTCTGAGCCATGCTACTGAATTCCCTGGTCCTCCAACTTGCAGACAATCGGGAATCCTCAGCCTCCATCATCACATTTGCTAATTCCACCTATAAATTCCTTCTTATCTATGTTTCTATATAAGTATGCATCTATATTTCTATCAGTCTATTAATCTACCTATGCATCTATTTATCGATCTATTTTTATTCCATCTGTTTATCATCCATAATAATTCTTTGCATCTCCATCTACCTATCATCTATAAATTATTTGTATATCATCTATCAATCGTCTATGTATATCTATGTGTCTATAAGTTATTATCTATATATTATCTCTCATATATCTACAATATATAATCTAGGTGTCTATTTATCTATCATCCACCTGTCTTTGAACAATTTATCTATCTATTATCATCCTCTATTATGTCCTATTGGTACTGTCTTTCTGAAGAATCACGTCTAATAAAATCTCCTTCCTGAATTGTCTTTTTTAAAAACCTAAAACAAGTACATATTATGGAAGTATTTTCTTACACCATTTTACAGAAACAATTCACATTACTCCATGTTGAGTGGTTTCCATTATGGCAAAATAATAAACCAACTTGTTCACCTACAAACTTGGTGTTGAGTATAGAGAACAGACAATTAAAAACTATATACTATTTGCTTGAAAATTCAAAAAAATCAATGTGAAAGAACACTATGGTCATTGATTAGAAAGTTCAAGATAAACTTTATTTCTTTTACTCACTAATTATCTATCAATTCAACACAAGTCTAAAAAAAATTCCTACAAGATACTTTGAACTAATAGACACATGAATTCTTTCTAAAATATTTATAGAAATAAAATGACATAGAAAAGCCAAAATTAGAAAATGTAAATAACTTCAGAAATATTACCTTATCCAAATTCAATACTTATTACAAACTAATGCTGCAGAATACAATGAAAGCAAATAAAACTCAATTATTTTTCTGTACAGTCACAGTAGAAATAATCTGGAAGTAAAATAAATATTTTCATTTAAATGGCATCAAAAATAGTAATTCTAATAATATTAGTAATCTTAGGGCCTTTTTTTACAAAAGGAAGGAATATAGTGGACTGAAAACTATTATACATTTGTAAATAAATATAAGACCTAAATAAATTGAAATACATTGTCTGTTCATGTCTTCATTAATCAGCAGAGTTAATATTGTGAAGATGGTATTATTACTCAATCTGATGTACAGACTCAGCTCAACCTCTTTTAAAATTCCAAACTCTTTTATGCACAAATGTGTATGCTTATTCTAAAAGTCATATGGAAATTAAAATATCTGACTAGTCATGACAGTCTTTGAAAAACAACTTTGAAAATCTGTAAGCTGGGCTCGGTGACTCAGACTGTAATCCCACGCCTTTGGGAGGCTGAGGTGAGTGGATTGCCTGAGCCCGCGGGTTCGAGACCTGCCTGGGCAGGCGAGACCTCATCTCTACAATAAATCAAAAAAATTAGCCGGGCGTGGTAGCGCGGCGCCTGTAATTCCAGCTACTCGGAAGGCGAAGGTCAAAGGATCGCCGGAGCCCAGCAGGTCGAGGCTGCGTGGCCGGGAGTGGCCACTGCACTCCAGTCTGGGCGACAGAGTGAGACTACAACTCAAAAAAAAATACTAGTACTAATAAAAAGAAAGTCTGTAGTGAGTTGCATGGATTTCAGGTGAGGGGGGCTGGGGAAGGAACTTACTAGCCCAAGTGGAGTTGCTCAACATCTTGGTGGTGAGTCTGAGTCACACTTGTCTGTAGAGCAGAATATGGGTATTTTCAGTCCCAGGGGTCTTCTCAGAGCAGTGGAGGCTCTAGGTCTCAACCATGGCTAGCAGAGCCTGGGTGTGGTCTCACAAAACATGCAATGGAGGCACATTTAAATGCCTAAAAACATGCTTATTAAGGCTACTGCTCTGACAAAGTAAGCAACATTAGAAAAACAGGCCATCATTTGTATGGCAAGTACTCATACTTCTTGATGCTCAATCTTGCTCTGAGTTACAGTAATCAAAATTGAATAATACTAGAATGAGGCCACGTATGGATAGATTAAAAGAAATGGGGCCTCAGAAATAAATCATTCTTAACTGAATATCAACAATGGCACCAAGAACAGTCAATGGGGAAGAAATAGTTCTTTTCAACAATTTTGTTTCTCACATGACTAGACATAATCATGGAAAACAATGAAGTTGGACTCAAATGACCCTATATACAAAGCACATCATATGTGTCATGGATTCAAATGTAAGTTCCATACTACAGAAAACTAAAAAGCATTAAAGTGATTTGTTCGGTCTTAGATTAGATAATAATTTATGAGACAAGAAACGAAAATGCAAATGACAAAAAAAATCTTTAGAATTTATCATTTAAAAAACAAGTAATGCAAACAATGGTTTCAACAAAGTGAGAAAAATAACTGCATAGGAAATAAAACATTAACAAAACGTGTGAGTATTGTTTTGTTTTCACAGTGTACAGAAAACACAACTCAATAATAAAATACTTAAAATAATAATATAAAATAAACAATGATAAAATAATAATGCAATTGCCTGATTTAAGGGAGGACAGATAATTTGAATAAATGCTTATCCAAAGAAGGTACATTGGCAATTATTAGTCATTAAAAAATAGAAAATTTAAGTCCTAATGAAATATATCTGCTCATAACTAGAAGGCTAAAATGCATAAAGATTTATCCAGTCAAATATTAACAATAATATGGATGAAAATGAAATGCACAATTTAGGTCACAAAAATATACATTGCCATATTTTATCTGTCCAATGATTGTTCCCATTGGGAACACAACTCTGGTCAGTGTGTCTGGATTAACATCTTGTCTTCACCATTGTTCCCCAGTGTTCTTGCTGTGTCGCTTAAATTCATCTTTGCCAATGTTCTATCAGTAAAATGGAAGTGCATTAAAATGATGTGTTTGTCCTAGGAATGGTGTAATAGATGCCAGCATCTGTTCAAGCAAAAGTCCCAGAGATGACCTAGTTAATAAGGTGCTCACCTGGTAAGGGGTGCTGAGTCCATTTCTTCTCCTCTATCATCAACACAACTCTCCTCATTCTAACAAAATTGTCCAGGAGTGTTCTGTTTCTACAAATCAACCAACTTCTGTGACACTTCTGTCATCAACATTCGTGAAGTACATGATTTATTATTAAATTCACAAAAGCACTGAGCACCCAGGTTATAATTCCCCACAATTATGGATTTGTTCTTGCAAGTAAATTCAGGAATGACCTTTCAGGGACAGATGAATCTGAATTGGTCAATATAGGTTTGGGGACAAGGGCTTGCATATCTTGACTTGATCCATATCACAGTTGTGAATGTCAGGGAAGGACTTGTTTTCCTTGTGCACTAGGGGGCAGGGTTCACAGAGGTGCTTTCAGGTTCCCAGGGAGGGTGATGCCATTGATATTAGTGAAGGGACTATCCATCAGTGTTCACTTTCTATTATATATGTAAACCTGTCACCACCATCTCAAATCTATAAATTTTCTGATAAGAGCAAAGAGATGTCAGGCCACAGCCTCAGGTTCACACTGAGAAGATGGTGGAGGTATGCTCCACTACTTTCTCAGATGGTCTCAGGCACAATCCCAAGTCTCATCATGTCATGGGAGCATTAAACTCTGTTGTTTACTTAAAAATATCTATGTCCTGTAATGAGGAACTTCCCTGTAATAATGTCTAATAATTTTCTGAACTATAATATACAGTGGATTGAGCCAGGTTACCCTGCACTCAATGTGGATCATTACATTTGCCTGAAGCTCCAATGTGTTTGACTGAGAAAATGACAATTTAGATGCTACTAGTTGTGTGGTTTCTTATATAAAAATCTTAAATGGAGAGCAGTAGGGATTCTATTTTCAAAGTTATCCATGGTTCTTCACCAACATTATTTCCCTGAACAGCTTCTTCAGCCCATTTCCTGGCCATGTAAATGAAGACCCTGTACTTGGAAAGGAATTACCCTTAAAAGATGACTGAGTTTATGACGGCACAATCAGCATCCTCTTTCCGGTGTGAACACTAAGGAGAGTGGCCTCTGTCATTCCTTTCCTCTTTATACTCAAAGCCACCTCTTCATTTGGGCACCTAGAAGAAACCACCACAGGCTTCCTTAAATGCAAGGTATTGTTAACACTTGGACATACTTTCTGAGAGTCATGGAACTCACACACAAGAACATGAATTGCCTGTTTTTCTTCCACTTTCTGGTGGCAACTCCCATATGTGAGAGTCAGTGCTGGAGTCCCGCTCCTGCATGTATCAGGGGTCTCTGGAGGTGTGATGGCCTAGGCAACTCACGAAAGAAAAGAAACTAGAGAGAAAGAAAGGAACTGGACTCCTGTTCAAGTGGACAGAAGTCATTTATTGAGCATTATCCCAGGGCTTTTATCCCCAAACTCTGCAAAGTCATCATCACAGGAAACAAAAGGTAACATGTGCCTTTGACATGAACAGGTCCAGGTGCACAAAGAACACCCCCAACTCTCAAGGAAATGTTTTTTATACATAAGGAAGAACATGAGAAAGAACAACCAAAAATTGTCTTTTTGAGTCTTATGCTACCTTAATGCTCCCCAAACCAGTTTCTTTCTTTCTTTCTGCTTTTTTTTTTTTGAGTTGGAGTCTAACTCTGTCGCCCAGACTGGAGTGCAGTGGCTGCTCCCAGCCACCGCAGCCTTGACTTGCTGGGCTCTGGTGATCCTTCCACCTCAGCCTTCCAAGTAGCTGGAATTACAGATGTGTGCTACCACACCCAGATAATTTTTTGGTTTATTATAGAGATGAGGCCTCACCAAGTTGCCCAGGTGGGTCTCAAGCCCATGGGCTCATGCAATTCTCTCACCTCAGGCTCCCAAGGCATGGAATTACAGGCTGAGCCACTGAGCCCGGCTTCGTATGTGCCTTTAATTGTATTACAATGACATCATCTTGAGTTAACATCACTCAATGTCTAGACCCAAAACCACCATAATGAATTATTAACTTCTACTAGTATGTACTAATTCAAAGTAGTTTCTATGAAAACAATTGCTGCTATGTTTATGCTCTCCTAGCACCAGCTGTCCTAATTCAAACTCCACTGCCCCCCCTGAACCAAACTGGACTAACCACACTTCTATAACAAAATGGTTACTTAAATTTTCTTAATCTATATAAACTATTTTATACAATCTATTATCTATAAATTTCTAAAATCACATCAAGAGAACCTGTGACTTGCACTAAGGCTCTGCAATGTGTCTCAAAGTTAAACTTAAATTTTTTTTAAAAGCAAAAACCATAAATCATGGAAAATGGGAACAATAGACTCCCAAGTTAACTGTGTTCATTCCGGATTCAGAGTTCTCTGTAGAGCCAGCAGAAACCTTTCCTGGTTGCAGTGAGAAGTGGAAAAGGAGGGAGGGAATGGGGTCAACAGCTCCTGAATGCATCCTAGTGGTCTCGGGGTCCACAGCTCTCCCTGATCCCTAACACTCAGGGGCCTCCGTGGCTGTCTCCCAACAACTCAGGGTTCCAGACATGAGTGTTTGTGTTGCTACATCTTAGTACAGGGCTCATTGAGGTTCTCTCTTTTGACTGGTGTCCTTTCCCAAGTGGAGCTGCAGGAGTCTGACCCCAAACTGGTGAATCCTTTGGAAACCCTCTCTCTCACTTGCACTGTGTCTAGTTTCATCATCTTTGAGGTTTTGATGGCACTGGATCCACCAGACCCAAGTGAAAGAACTGGAGTGGATTGTGCAGATCTATCATAGTGGGAGCAGTTACTACAATCCATTCCTTAAGTATTGAATCCCACCACTGCCAATCCCTTTCTTATAGTATTATGGGGATGCTGGATGCAACATCATTTAAAGTATCTGATCTCTATTTTTTAAAAATGTGGTGTAAAATGAGAGTTATGTACACATGTGGTCATCATACAAAGTGTGGGTACCCTGAGTGATGTTATGTGCCTTCACCTCCCCTGGCAGTGTCCCACTATTGCCAATCCCTTTATTTTTTTTGTTTTTTGGGTTTTTTTGAGTTGGAGTCTCACTCTGTCACCCAGACTGGAGTGCACTTGCTGCTCCTGGCCACCCCAGCCTCGATCTGCTGGGCTCCAGCGATCCTTCCGCCTCACCCTTATGAGTAGTCGGAATTACACGCATGCACTACCACGCCCGGCTGATTTTTTTATTTATTGTAGAGATGAGGTCTCGCTGCGCAGGTGGGTCTTGAACCCACAGGCTCAGGCAATCCACTCACCTCAGACTCCCAAAGGCACGGGATTACAGGCTGAGCCACTGAGCCCAGCTGCCAATTCCTTTCTTACGGTATGATAAATGTTCAAAGTTCACTTATAAGTGAGTACATATGGTACTTAGATCTTTCTTTCATTGCTAAATCACTGAGTATTATGGACTCTAATTCCATTCAGGTTGCTGCAATGTTCATAATTTTATTTTTCTTTATGACTGTATAATATTCCATCTTGAACATGTACTACATTTTATTTATCAAGTCTACTTTTGATGGGCAGCATGGTTGGTTTCATGTGTTTACTATCGTGAATAATCCTGCAATAAACATGCATGTGGAAGTATCTTTATTAAAGAAATATTTGAGCTTCTCTTGGTATATTCCCAGAAGAGTAATTTTTGGGTCATATTGAAGATTAATTTTCAGATTTTTTTAGAAATCACCAGTATTCCCAGAAATTGCACTAGTTTAAATTGCTACCAACAGTGTAAAAGCATTCCCTTTTCCCCACATCCTTTCCAGCATGTTTTTTTTTAGTTATTGATAATAGTCATCCTGACTGGAGTTAAGTGATATCTCAGTGTGATGTTTAGTGATGCTGTTTTTTTCCTTTTGGCACATTTTAGTTCTTTTTGGAACCTAGGTGTTAGGTCTTTGTCAGGTATGTAGTTGGCAAATTTTTTTTTCTCATTCTGTGAACTGTCTCCCTTCTCTTTTGATATTTTGTTATGCTCTGCAGAAGCTTTTCAGTTTGATGAGGTCCCGCTTGTTTATATTATCTTTTATGGTGGTATTCACTTTTGGAAAGTTGATCAGGACTTGTTTCCCTATTCTAATTTCCACATGGATGCTTCCAACATTTTCTTCTAGGATTTTTATAGTTTGTGGTTTTACATATAGGTCTTTGATCCATTTAGAGTTGATTTTTGTGTATGGTGATTGCTTGGTGTCTTGTTTCAATCTTCTGCATGAATTCAGCCAGTTCTCCCAGCACCATTTACTGAATACGTTTTCTTCTCCCCATTGGTTGTTGGTGGAGGCTTTGTTGAAGATGAGTTGGTTGAATAAATGATGTTTTTTTCCAGGAATCTCTATCATGTTCCATTGGTTTACATACCAGTTCTGATACCAATACCAGGATGTTTTACTTATTGTAGCCTTATAGTAGAGATTGAAATCTGGAAGTGTGTTATATGTCTAACTTTGTTTCGTTTGCTAAGAATTGTTTTGTCTATTCATGGTCTTTTATTTTTCCATATGAATTTCTGTATTGTCATTTCCAGGTCTGAGAAGAATGATGTTAATAATTTAATAGGTAATGTGTTAAATCTGTGTATTGCCTTTGGTAGGATGGACATCTTAACAATGTTAATTCATTCAATCCATGAGCATGGGATATTTTTCCATTTGTTTGTGTCTTCTTGGATTTCTTTGAGAATTGGTTTGTAGTTCTCATTGTAAATTTCTTTCACATCTTTGATTAGGAAGATGGCAAGTTATTTTTTGTGTATGGCTATTGTGATTCGGATTGTGCTTTTTATTTCGGTTTCTGTCTGTTTATTGTTGGTGTGTAGGAATTTGACTGTCTTTTGCATGATTATTTTATATCCCGAGACTTTGCCAAAGTCCTTTATCAATGCAAGGAGGTTTTTGACAGAATGTCTTGGGTTTTTAAGGTACAGGATCATGTCATCTGCAAAGAGGTATAAGTTAATTACCTCTTTTCCTGTTTGAAAAAGTTTGATTTCCTTCTCTTGTGTAATTATTCTACCCAGGACGTCCAATACAATGTTGAACAGGCGAGGTAAGAGTAGGCAGCCGTGTCTTGTTCCATTTTTCAGGGGAAATGCTTCCAATTTCTGTCCATTTAGCAGTATTCTGGCAGTGGGTTTATCATAGATGTCTCTTACTATTTTGAGGTATGTTCCATCTATGCCTAGGTGATCAAGGATTTTTATCAAGAAGGAATGCTGGATTGATTCAAAAGTGTTTTCTGCATCTAATGATATTATCATGATTCTTGTTTTTATATCTGTTGATGTATTTATTTATGTTTATTTTCTTGCAAATATTGAACAAGCCCTGCATCCTGGGGATGAAGCCTACTTGGTAATGGTGGATGATGTTTGAGCTGTGTTGTTAGATAGGTTTACTAAAATCTTGTGAGAATTTCTGCTCTATGTCCATCAGAGATATTGACCTGTAGTTTTCCTTCTTTGTCTGATCTTTACCTGGTCTAGGCATCAATGTGATTTTAGCTTCATAAAATGACTTTGAGAGAATTCCGTTTTTCTCAACTGCCTGGATTACTTTTAGTAGCATTGGTATAAGCTCTTCCTTGCATTTTTGTACAATTCTGCTCAAAAATCTTCTAGTCCAGGACGTTTGTTTTTTTTTGGTGGGTAGTTTTCTTATAACAAAGTCAATTTTCCAAGTAGTTATTGATCTATGTAGTGTCTCAATTTCTTCATGTTTTAAACTTGGGAGCTTGGATGATGTCACAAAGTTCTTCATTTCACTTATGATTTTGAGTTTAATGTGCCTGATCTCATACCAGGGAAAATGGGGACCAGTGGGAGGCCCAAATATTATGTGTACAATATCCACTTGTATACCTAATCCTGAATTGTACCCCACATCATTAAAATAAAATATTTTTAAAAATTAAAAAAATAGTTAAGTCACTATTTCAGTGGTCACGTCTATGAGTCATTTCTCCCTAGAGCTGTACTCTGTGACTTCAGAGGACATGACCATTTATTACTGTGTAAGAAACATGATAAGGGTACCTCAGTGTGAAACTAGATGCAAACCGTCCAGATCAGAGGCAGGAGAGAGGTGACCACAGATATTAATCATGACCACCAGGGAAAAATCAGGACACACAATGCAACATGCAGTAGCAGATGTTGGGAGAGAACAGAAATAGGATTCCTTCTCTGAACAGTGGTTTTGTTTCACCACCAAAACTTGTCTGCAGGGCAGCTTTTAATTAGTTAATTAAAACTCCACTTTCTCACATTCTTGCTGAAGACCAGAAAGAAGGAATTCTTTCTATTTTTGAGATGTTGCCTGTCCCTAGAGGTTTTCGATTATCCTATTTCTATATAGCCATCTTTCCTCCTTGTCAAACAAAATTTTCTAAGGTCCCTAACTGCTGCTTGTTTGAAGTAATTGGTTGTATCATATCTCACTACATTTTTATATGCTGAAGTCCCAAGCCCAATATCTCTCTATTTGGAATGACCTGTGTGTGTGATTTTATGATGGATCATGTATATAAAAATATGAGTTGACCTTACATATGAACAAGAACATTATTCATATGGGAATGAAAGCCAAGAAAATCTCTGGAGAGAGCACATTATATTTTGTGGAAGAAAGATGGGAATGCTTTTCAAATGTCTTCAGTGTTTTTGTCATATATGAGTCACATCAATAGACTGAGAAAAGGATAATTTGATATGATTTGAGACAAGATAAAAACACAAGGAAGAAATAAATCTACACTAACTTTCAAATGACAGATGCTAGATTTGAGCTGATGCAGATAGTTAATTATTCTGATTACCTAGTTTAGACAATTTGGAATTCTTTGTAATACAAGCCTACTGGTTAGGACTTCAAATTTTGCTTGTTTGGGAATGTTCTTGAATATTCTTCATTTCTGAAAAATGCTGTAATTTGAATAAGTTTTTGAGTGGTAAGTTTTATAAATGCTATTTTCATAATTTTAGTGAAGTCATGAACTGCATAATAATATTTTGTTCAAGATGATACCAAGTAAAAGAGGGGGTTTCCTGAGATTATAATACTTTATTTTTACTGCTTCCTTTTTATGTTTCAATAATTTATGTACACTAACACTTACCATAGTGTAAGAATTTATTACAATGACATACTATACACAATTGTTGCCTAGAAACATTATTTTGTAACATGTAGCCTAGGTGAGTAGTAAGCTATACCATCTAGGTTTGTGTAAGTACACACTCTGATATTTGCACAATTACGAAATTCCATAAGGGCATATTCCTTATAATACATTCTTGTTGTTGAGCCACATATCATTGTATAAAATTCATTTCCCTTCTGAATTGAAAAGTTTCTGCTGAGAAATCTGCTGATATTTTTAAGGTGGTTCTCATTCATGTGATGTGTCAATTTTTTCATCGTGTTTTCAAAAATATCTTTGAATTTTAACAATTTGATATGAAGTGTCCCAATATTGTGTCATCAGGTTCACCTTATTCAGGATTTATTTCCATTTTGGATCTGGAAAAATGTTATCTCCCCCAGATTGGAAAAGTTTCTTGGCTGATGTATTTTGAATAATATTTATAATACACTTTCTTTTTTTTTTTTTGAGTTGAAGTCTCACTCTTTCTTGAATAATATATATTCTTTAATAATATTTTTCTCTCTTTTTCCTGTCCCCCTCTGTCTGACTGTCTGTGCCTCATTTTTGTATAATTCCTAGAACACATATTTTGTTTTCCAGTGTGGTTTCGGTACTATAAGCCCCATGAATTAGGATTTTTCAATTTTCTGTCTCCTATGTCTGTATCACATTAAATCATTTTTTCTTTTAAAAAATTACTGTACCAGTTGGGCTCGGTGGCTCAGCCTGTAATCCCATGCCTTTGGGAGGCTGAGATGAATGGATTCCTGAGACCACGTGTTCAAGACCCGTCTGGGCATCGAGACCTCATCTCTACAGTAAATAAAAAAATCAGCCAGGCGTGGTAGGGCATGCCTGTAATTCCGGCTACTAGGAAGGCTGAGGCGGAAGGTTGCCGGAGCCCAGCAGGTCGAGGCTGCGGTGACTGGGAGCGGCCATTGCACTCCAGTCTGGGCGACAGAGTGAGACTCGAACTCCAACTCAAAAAAAATTTACTGTATCATTAGATCATTCTATCTACTCTTCTTTTTAATATTTGTGCTTTTTAAAAATTCACTTGTAGTTTTCAGCATCAAGACTTTTGTTGTTCCTTTTTCAAAAATATAAATTTGTTGTTTTTTAAATTATCATAATATTCTTTCATTCTTTTCCTAGCTCATTGAACATTTTTGTAAGGTTTACTTTGAATTTTCTTCCAGGAAATGGTATATCTATTTTTTCTCCATTGCTGTCAATGTTTTGCTTAATTTTCTTCCTCTGTTTGTGATACTTTTTCCTGTGTCTTCATTTTCCTTGAATTTGTGTGTAGCTATTTCCTCATTAAGGAAATATCTAATATAACTACACTTCACACACTGGGCTAGTAGAGGAGAAAGCACTCACCAATAAACTCAGCCAGTGATTGTGGCATCTGAAAACTTCCTACTGGGTTGAAATTTCTGTCTTTGATCTTAGTTGTTCACAAGCCCTTAGAGTATGTTGGATTGTTCCATTACTCCTGCAAAGGAGAAGCTTTTTTTTTCCTTCAGGCATCCCCTGAAAAAGTTGAAACAGACAGTTTTATCACTGAATTATGATTCATCAAAAATAAATATTAGTTTAAGTTTTTCTAAAAGAGCAACTAAACATTGCAATGTTATAGTTGCTTCTTTCAATACCTCTATAGTTTATCTTTTCAAAATTTAGATTAGAGTGTAAACTAGGTTGAGACTGATTCTTTGGGATGAACATATTCAATAGCATTTTTGTTATCTCCTATCTTATTTTTCTTCTCACTGTCTTTCAACATGATATTTGTTGACTCACCGGTATGTGTAAGGGTATCTAAAAGTTCCTAATCTTCTTTAGTTTGATGGGTTGGTAGAGGGTACTAGGACCTCATTTGTTTGCAAACCATCTTGGTCTACTTAGATCAATCTTTTCTTCTTTAATATGTCTTGCTCCTGTTACTTTTTCTATAATCAGTGAAAAAAATAGTTCATTTGTTCAGCACTTTGCTTAGAATTAGTCTCAGCTACATATACAAATGTGTCATTTTCAAATCCCAAATTTAAAAAAAAGCCCTTAGTGATTGTATAAGGAGAAACTTATAGTACCAAGGTTCTAATCACACATTCAGTAGAGGACCAAAACAAGTATTCCTAGTGGTTGCCTGAGACAAGAGGTCACAGAGAAATTCTATTATCCCAGAGATATGGTAACTAACAACTGGGGAAAGCTCTGACTCCCTACACTATGGTGACTTATAAGATTACTGCTGACAATTAAAATTAACACCATATTATAATGAATCAAGGAGGGATGTGGCCACTTCCTAGTAACAAAGGGAAGAGGGGTGGTGCTCTTTTCTCTTCTCCACCTCCACCTACTTAAAGATCTTAGAATCTGAGGATACACTACTAAATAATCTGGGGGCAATACTCAGGGGATACTTTTAAGAAACCAGTTTTTTGCATTTGGGAATTGCCCTTTGTCAGCTGTGAACTTTTCCCTTCTGCAAACTGTTACATGTGCACTTCTATTGTTATGCATCACATATATCTCCTTCCTTGACTTGACACAAACAATTGATGGTGAATTACATCTTCATGGGCAAAGACACACTCTGTAAGAAATTGACATGTGGAGACTATTTACTGTGTACACGAATAATAGGCTACTAGTCTATCATATGCGTATATGTGCATGTACATCAATATAGAGATACAGTAGAATGATTGAAGGCTTATGTTTCTCAACGTGTTCTCTAAAGGAGACCGTCCAGATATCCAGAATTTACTGAAGACATATAGAAGTGTACAAGAATTAGAAGTATTACAAGCAGCTGGACTTTCAATGATGATAGAAATGCAGACCACATAGCCATAAAGGTTCATGTTTCCTTAAGATGCCTGATATAAATGCATTTTTCTCAATACTTATCCTCAAATATTGATGGTACCGAGGTCATTATATATAAAGAAATGTTCACCCAATTTGAGTTATATAAAGATGTTCCAGTCATTTGAAATTCAGAGATTTCTAGTTATATGTGATTAAATAGCTTACTTATGACCTAATGGAAAAGGTAAATCAGTGTGTGTATTTAAATATTTGTAGGTGCCTGGATTTGGGGGGAGTATTTAATCCATACACCTCTCTGGTAGTAGTGAAGTTGAGAAACTTTTATCTAAACTCTTATTGACCTTTATCCCTTTCAGCATATTGATGACCCTAAAATAAGTGGACCCTAGGAATGGTGAAGGTTAGATGCTAGTCTGAGTATTGAAATTTGTAAAAATACTTCTAGTATCTTCCTCCAGGTAGAACACTATGGACAGGGGCCTCACCTCATTCTCTTATTTGCATACAAACCAAATGCATACATACATATTCATTCAGAAGAAGTCATAGTACATGTTAACATGTGCATGGACTTTCATAACTTAACTTATTTTCTTGGAGTCATGATCTCAGCCTTAAGAACATGAAAAATAGGTGGTTATTATTCTCTCTGGTGGCTGCTCCCAGAGGAGAGTGTCTCATAATCAAGACATGAAAATAGGAGGATGCTTCACGTGAACACATGAATCACTATAGCCCTTTCTTTCTCTGGCATCCAGTCACAGGTGCAGGTGCAGCAGTTGAGCCCAAGACTAAATAAGACCACACAGACCCTCTTCGTCACCTGCTTTGTCTCTGGATTCTCCCTCTTTGATGGTCACTAGTGAAGCTTTATCCACCAACCCAAGGAAAGAGTCTGAAATAGATCGTTTCTACCTGTCATGATGAAAACACAAACTGCAGCCCTCTCTTTGTGAGTGAAACACCATATATTCTTGCTTTCTGTTGAGATCATAGTTTAAATTCATGAATCAAATCCATAATCTTCTCATTAAATATTTTCATCAATGTTCTCAGTGTCTTCTTCAAGTTTTTTCATTTTGCTATATAGATTAGCTGACAATTATATTAAAATTTATGACAACGTAAAAGCAAATTACAGTTAACTGAAGTTGAGAGGCAGAAAAAATGATCATTAAAATGAGGATAAGGATGCTAATATGCTGATCTTACAACAAAGGGAGTTAAAGTACACAGTGCATGGAAAAATACCTGCTGCAAGAATTAACATGATGCTAGGTTTGAAAGGCAAACTGAGGAGGACAGATGTATACCGACATTAGGAGGTGAAGGGAGTGATGTGAAATTGAGCTAAATGTTTTCTGTTACAACATGGAATCAATAGTTATGTGATGGATTAGTGGGGAGGATAGTTTTACTAGAGCTACTGAGGCATCACTTTTAAGTGATACCACTTTCCTTGTAAAGTGGTAAGGAAAGTGTCTGTGGTTTTTAACTGTCTGCATATGGTATCTTGATAAATATAAAATGGGACCAAAGGTAACAGTGTTTCCTTTAGGGATAGCAAAACATTTTGGTAATAGATAATTGTGGTGGCTGTACAGCATTGTGAATGCAACTAATGTCACTAAATTGTATTCTTGAAAATGGTGAATATGACGATGTATATATATGGATGTATATATGGCAAGCCATGTTATATATCCACCATAAAAATTGTGAAATGAGAAAAAATAGATGTCTTTATATCCTGGTTGTTTTGTGCAAATAGCTTTTGTTTAATTCACCTGTATCTCTGACAAGTTACTATAAATAGTCACGAGTAACCATCTTTGCGCATTAGCTTAGCAACCAATTTAACTAAATAAAAAATATATTATTCTAATGTTATACCTTGCACAATACAATAGAAGTCAATTGCAACTCACTCAAGCTCTTTGAAAATTTATTGAAAGCTATTTCTTCCCTCCAGTTATCAATACCATGGCCCTCATTTCCACCTAAAACCTCACTAGAAGTGCCTTTAATGTCCATATTTCTCCCAACATTCTGATCATTTATGTGTTTGCTCATTAAGAAAATGAAGACTTACTCTTCTGCTTTCTTCTTTACTTTCTGAACCCTTGTCAGACTCATCTTCACATCTATATTAGTCTACTTTACTTAGGTAAATCTTGACATTCCTGTATTCACCTCAAGATCTATTTTAGCTCCTATCGAATACCCAGTTCCAAAGCAACATAAAAATTTTTGGGTTTTGTTACAGAAAAACTCCTTTGGCAGTCCCACAAACTGTCTCAGTCATCTTGAGCTGCCTTAATAAAATGTCATGGCCTGGCTTGCTTAAGCAGCGCTAATTAATTTTCTGGAAATTCTGGAAACTGGGGAGTACTAGAGCAAGATGCTACATAATGTAGTATGTTGTCAGGGTTACTTTCCTGGCTTGCAGATTTCAGCATGTCAACTGTGCTCTCATATAATGTAGAGAGAAAGTGATAAAGAAATAGAAAGAGAGAGTGAGGGATGGGCAATGAGGGAAGGAGAGAGTATGAGTGATCTTTCCTTAAAGTTAACTAGGATCTCACAACCATTATCTCATTGATCCATAATTATTTCTAGGCTATGGCTGCAAAAAAATGAATTGTGTGGGGATATAATTCTGTCCACTCTAGCCTTCATTTTAATTTTCTGTGAAGCATATTAGATGGGCAAAAGGAAATAAAGCATACTTCTTATGCTCCCCACACAGCCAAAGCTTCCAGAAAGCAGAGGTGAGGCAATGTCCTCAGAGATCAACCACTGTCCATCACAGGATGCCTCGCCTTCAATGTCTGGGACATCCTGGGAAGCTGAGGACACCTTCATTTCATCCTCCCTTCCCTCACCTGGGAACAGCTTTGTCATTGTGTCTTGGATTTAAGAAATAAGCTTTCTATTCTAGCTGTGAGTGTCCAGGACAACTTCTTCATGCAGTCCAGGGGTGGATACATCCTTCAGAACATGACAGAACTTGAGAAATAACCAGCTTGAACCAGTTGTACTTTCAGAATTTCAGGTTACTCAGAAGAAAATTGAAATGGTTGACACTTTTTCGCAAGTGTCCTGCTTAGTTGATTCCAGGTGTTCTTGCATGTGCAGTTATGTTAGTCCATGTGTCACTTATGTATAGTAAGATAGAATTCCTGCTTCATGCAAAAGGTCAGAGCTGATCTCTCAGGGTCTTCTTGTATTTTGGTCCAATATATACAGATATTCAAAGGCATTACTACTATCTTTACATCAAGAAATATCTGACTATCTATAAAACAATGATTTTTTGAACACATCAAATAACTGTAATTGTAGGTAGAAACACATTATACAAAAACTAGAGTGACATGCAAATCCAGAAATACAGGGAAGGCATACTCACAAGTGACAGAAACTTCTGGGGGTTCCAACAGTTTGTAACCCAGGATAATTACTATGCACGTCAAGAGGACAGGTGAGGATAGAGCTTTGGGGGTCCCCATTCCCTACACTCTAGTGACTTTCCCTCCAGTAACCTATGAGTTCTTAAGGTGATTGTGCAAATAGGTAACCTAATGGCTCTGAAATATGTATGACTAATCACTGAGAAATACACCCAGAGACTTTCCCAGACAGACCACCTAGTGGAAGGATGTTGTATAATTCTAATTCACATGGGGGAAAATAATTATTTCCCACTGCAGTCTTCTTCCCAGCCTCATTTTGTCATGAAAATGAATAAATTTAGCTATAGGGTAAGTTTCAAGAAAAAGTTTTGGAATGCTGCAGCCAGGGAAGAGAGTAGAGAAAATGGTGAAAATCAACTTTACATCTGGAAACTCTGTAAAGGCCACAGCTCAGATGAAGAAGCTCAAAATATCACTGGTATTCATTTGGGACAACATATCATGATCCTCCAACCCACCAATTACCTTCTCATCAATATAATTAATCAACATTAAGAGTGAATGTGTGGCAATACATAGACTCTATCTGAGAGGATAACTTAGAGAAATGCAAAGAAAACATAAAGGAAAAAGTCAAGCACAGTAGAGCACTTTGAAACCTCTGGCACCAACAACTTCCAGACTAAGGTTAGGACACTCTCTCGTTGACCTTATTATATTCATTTCTCATGGGGCATTTCAGCATTCCTAGAGGAAAACAGTTGAGCCCAATGTGCATGTACTTCCCTTGAATCCACTTTATCCTTTGTTATTTAGGTCTGTTTTTCGAAGAAAGTCACATACCCTGGCCTGCTGTCAGTGTGGAGGGCATATCAAATGGGTTAGGTTCTAGGTAGAAGTAAAATTAGGGGCTTATGTTTTTGAAAACTATCCAGAGTGAGTAAGTGAGTGAATGAGTGTATGTGTGTGTGTGTGTGTGTGTGTGTTTAGTATGTGGGCTGTGAGCCATTGGAGTCTGTCCTGAAGGTACTGTCTGAGGAGAACTTTAACCATATAATTTTATTTTTGTATTTTTTAAACTTTTCAATTCTCTATTTTTTAGCTTTTAATTTTTTGTTTTTTAAGTTTTGGGTTAC